>NC_090655.1:281440200-281537700 GCF_040937935.1 Hyperolius riggenbachi
GCAAAGTGGTCTTTTCCCAGAAGAACTAAAGAAAGCAATCATAAAACCCCTCCTGAAGAAACCATCACTAGATCCTGATTCTGTAACCAACTACAGACCTGTGGCGAACTTACCATTCCTATCAAAAGTTATCGAGAAAGCAGTCGCCAACCAGCTAGAAGCCAGGCTTACAGATAACAACATCTTTGATACTTTTCAGTCAGGATTCAGGAAAAGGCACAGCACTGAAACAGCATTCGTCCGAGTAATGAATGATCTACTTACAGCAAGGGACAAGGGTGATTGCTCAGTTCTGATTCTTCTTGACTTGTCAGCAGCATTTGATACTGTGGCTCATGAAATTCTTATCCAGCGACTGAGGAATTACTGTGGCCTAAGGGGTACTGTTCTTAGATGGTTTCAGACCTTCCTATCTGGCAGGACACAGCAAGTATGTCTGGGCACACACTACTCAAATCCAGTGCCACTTGCCTATGGAGTTCCACAGGGTTCTGTACTATCACCATTACTCTTTGCAGCCTACATGCTCCCACTGGGCAAAATAATCCAGAACTATGGCCTAGGATACCATTGTTATGCAGATGACACACAACTGTATCTGTCCTTCAAGCCTGGCACCCAAGACCCATCAGCATCCATAAATGCGTGTCTAGTGGATTTACAAAATTGGATGAACACCAGCTGGCTGAGGCTGAACTCTGACAAAACAGAGGTGTTGGTGGTAGGTGGTCCACACATGATGGATAAAGTTCAAAACACTCACCACCTCAAACTAGCAATTGGGGGAGATACTGTACAGTATAAAGACTCTGTGCGAAACCTTGGGGTGATCCTGGATGGAAATCTAAAACTCAGACAGCAGGCATCAGCTGTCGTCAAGTCTTCCTTCTTCCATCTAAGAAATATAGCGAAAATCAAACACCTTATCCCAGCTGAAGACCTACCTGCCCTGGTTCACGCATTTGTATCCTCCCGCCTAGACTACTGCAACGCCCTGTTCATCGGATCTACAGATAAGGCTCTGCGCCCCTTACAGCTAGTACAGAATGCTGCAGCCAGACTCCTAGCCAATGCCCCCCGCAGCTCACACATCACCCCAGTACTGCAAACTCTTCACTGGTTGCCAGTAAAATGGAGAATCAATTTTAAGATCTGCCTGCTGACATTCAAGGCTCTACACCACATGGGACCCAAATACATAGCGGATCTATTGGAACTTTATGCCCCTTCACGCACCCTCCGCTCTGCCAACAAGATGAAGCTGGTTATTCCCAGGATACACTTAACATTTGGTGCTCGGGCCTTTTCCTACGCAGCCCCTACTCTATGGAACTCACTTCCACAATCAGTACGAGAGGCTCCTTTTCTGGACAGCTTTAAAAAAAGGCTAAAAACTCACCTCTTTTCCCGAGCCTTTGAGACTGCATAATGCAGGGTCACAGCGCTTTGAGTCCCCAGGGAGCAAAGCGCTATATAAATATTATTGTTATTGTTATATGTATGTGTGTGTGTGTATACCGTATATATGTATGTATATGTATGTGTGTGTGTATACTGTATATATGTGCAATTATACATTACCTGTCCTGAGTACGTCTTCGGTGCCTGCCTGCCTTCACACTAGCCGCTCTTCCCTATACACGCCGGCTGGTGTGGCTCATGTGTGATGTCACATGTGCCAGAAGCGTTCATGGGAAGTGTAGCGGTGGATTCAGAAGAGGACGGGCACCACAACACAGGACAGGTAACGTATCAATGCACATACATGTACACACACACACACACACACACACACACACACACACACACACACACACACACACATATATATATATATATATATATATATATATATATATATATATATATATATATATATATATATATATATATATATATATATATATATATATATATATATATATATATATATATATATATATATATATATATATATATATATATATATATATATATATATATATATATATATATACACACACACACACACACACACACACATTTATACATACATATACACACACACACACACATTTATATATACATATACACACACATTCATATATACACATATACACACATTTATACATACATATGTCAAACATATTTAATCTGTATTATCAGATTGTCATTAGGTAAACTGAAGTAGTGTAAGAACTATAATTAGAGAAACACATATATACATATCTTATGGTATATGACTAATGTAACTGTATGCATTATTATATCATGTGCAGTGTGTGTTTAATAATCCTATTATATCTGATGTGCTGTGAACTATAACCTACTAAGAATGAACTGTTGGTGAACTCTGTAAAATACCCTTTCACCTACTTAAAGTATGAACTCTAAAAGACCTATCAACTGTGTTTAAACCCTGTGTGCACCTGCAGTCGTAAATTTCAAGGTGGCTTAATTCAAGGCCAACTCCCCCTCACATGGATGAGACGTGTCTAGACATGTCTGTCTCTTGTGATGACCCCAAAACTCACGCGAGTTAAAACTTGGTATAGGTACGATGTCCCCTATAAATATAGGTCAAGACAATGTTCAGATAAGACATTGCTGAGATATGCTGTAAGAGAGGTGGTACGTAGCTCTATTTAATTTTTGTACTCCGGATGGCTGAGAAATGTTGCTAGATATTTTTACAATTGCTCTATTTATTATAACCCTGTTCTATGTGATCTTTGTATACTCTGTTTATTATTACGAGAATACATTTATTATAGAACAAAAAGTGATCAAGGAATGTAAGAAGTAATAGGGGTGTGATGTGTGTAATGTGGCTGCACAGTGTGCCTGTAATGAGGTATAAACACATTATGTACACAGGGAATGTGAGAAGTAATAGGGATGTGATGTGTGTAATGTGACTGCACAGTGTGCCTGTAATGAGGTATAAACACGCTATGTACACAGGGAATGTGAGAAGTAATAGGGGTGTGATGTGTAATATGACTGCACAGTGTGCCTGTAATGAGGTATAAACACACTATGTACACAGAGAATGTGAGAAGTAATAGGGGTGTGATGTGTGTAATGTGACTGCACAGTGTGCCTGTAATGAGGTATAAACACACTATGTACACAGAGAATGTGAGAAGTAATAGGGGTGTGATGTGTGTAATGTGACTGCACAGTGTGCCTGTAATGAGGTATAAACACACTATGTACACAGGGAATGTGAGAAGTAATAGGGGTGTGATGTGTGTAATGTGACTGCACAATGTTCCTGTAATGAGGTATAAACACACTATGTACACAGGGAATGTGAGAAGTAATAGGGGTGTGATGTGTGTAATGTGGCTGCATAGTGTGCCTGTAATGAGGTATAAACACACTATGTACACAGGGAATGTGAGGAGTAATAGGGGTGTGATGTGTGTAATGTGACTGCACAGTGTGCCTGTAATGAGGTATAAACACGCTATGTACACAGAGAATGTGAGAAGTAATAGGGGTGTGATGTGTAATGTGACTGCACAGTGTGCCTGTAATGAGGTATAAACACACTATGTACACAGAGAATGTGAGAAGTAATAGGGGTGTGATGTGTGTAATGTGACTGCACAGTGTGCCTGTAATGAGGTATAAACACACTATGTACACAGAGAATGTGAGAAGTAATAGGGGTGTGATGTGTGTAATGTGACTGCACAGTGTGCCTGTAATGAGGTATAAACACACTATGTACACAGGGAATGTGAGAAGTAATAGGGGTGTGATGTGTGTAATGTGACTGCACAATGTTCCTGTAATGAGGTATAAACACACTATGTACACAGGGAATGTGAGAAGTAATAGGGGTGTGATGTGTGTAATGTGACTGCACAGTGTGCCTGTAATGAGGTATACACACACTATGTACACAGAGAATGTGAGAAGTAATAGGGGTGTGATGTGTGTAATGTGACTGCACAGTGTGCCTGTAATGAGGTATACACACACTATGTACACAGAGAATGTGAGAAGTAATAGGGGTGTGATGTGTAATGTGACTGCACAGTGTGCCTGTAATGAGGTATAAACACACTATGTACACAGGGAATGTGAGTAGTAATAGGGGTGTGACGTGTAATGTGACTGCATAGTGTGCCTGTAATGAGGTATAAACACACTATGTACACAGGGAATGTGAGGAGTAATAGGGGCGTGATGTGTGTAATGTGACTGCACAGTGTGCCTGTAATGAGGTATAAACACACTATGTACACAGGGAATGTGAGGAGTAATAGGGGTGTAATGTGTGTAATGTGACTGCACAGTGTGCCTGTAATGAGGTATAAACACACTATGTACACAGGGAATGTGAGAAGTAATAGGGGTGTGATGTGTGTAATGTGACTGCACAGTGTGCCTGTAATGAGGTGTAAACACACTATGTACACGGGGAATGTGAGAAGTAATAGGGGCGTGATTATGTAATGTGGCTGCACGGTGTGCCTGTAATGAGGTATAAACACACTATGTACACAGGGAATGTGAGAAGTAATAGGGGTGTGATGTGTAATGTGACTGCACAGTGTGCCTGTAATGAGGTATAAACACACTATGTACACAGGGAATGTGAGAAGTAATAGGGGTGTGATGTGTGTAATGTGACTGCACAGTGTGCCTGTAATGAGGTATAAACACACTATGTACACAGGGAATGTGAGAAGTAATAGGGGTGTGATGTGTGTAATGTGACTGCACAGTGTGCCTGTAATGAGGTATAAACACACTATGTACACAGGGAATGTGAGAAGTAATAGGGGTGTGATGTATGTAATGTGACTGCACAATGTGCCTGTAATGAGGTATAAACACACTATGTACACAGGGAATGTGAGGAGTAATAGGGGCGTGATGTGTGTAATGTGACTGCACAGTGTGCCTGTAATGAGGTATAAACACACTATGTACACAGGGAATGTGAGAAGTAATAGGGGTGTGATGTGTGTAATGTGGCTGCACGGTGTGCCTGTAATGAGGTATAAACACACTATGTACACAGGGAATGTGAGAAGTAATAGGGGTGTGATGTGTGTAATGTGACTGCACAGTGTGCCTGTAATGAGGTATAAACACACTATGTACACAGGGAATGTGAGAAGTAATAGGGGTGTGATGTGTAATGTGACTGCACAGTGTGCCTGTAATGAGGTATAAACACACTATGTACACAGGGAATGTGAGAAGTAATAGGGGTGTGATGTGTGTAATGTGGCTGCACTGTGTGCCTGTAATGAGGTATAAACACACTATGTACACAGGGAATGTGAGGAGTAATAGGGGTGTGATGTGTGTAATGTGACTGCACAGTGTGCCTGTAATGAGGTATAAACACACTCTGTACACAGGGAATGTGAGAAGTAATAGGGGTGTGATGTGTGTAATGTGACTGCACAGTGTGCCTGTAATGAGGTATAAACACACTATGTACACAGGGAATGTGAGAAGTAATAGGGGTGTGATGTGTAATGTGACTGCACAGTGTGCCTGTAATGAGGTATAAACACACTATGTACACAGGGAATGTGAGAAGTAATAGGGGTGTGATGTGTAATGTGACTGCACAGTGTGCCTGTAATGAGGTATAAACACACTATGTACACAGGGAATGTGAGGAGTAATAGGGGTGTGATGTATAATGTGGCTGCACAGTGTGCCTGTAATGAGGTATAAACACACTATGTACACAGGGAATGGGAGAATAGGGGTGTGATGTGTGTAATGTGACTGCACAGTGTGCCTGTAATGAGGTATAAACACACTATGTACACAGGGAATGTGAGAAGTAATAGGGATGTGATGTGTGTAATGTGACTGCACAATGTGCCTGTAATGAGGTATAAACACACTATGTACACAGGGAATGTGAGAAGTAATAGGGGTGTGATGTGTGTAATGTGACTGCACAGTGTGCCTATAATGAGGTATAAACACACTATGTACACAGGGAATGTGAGGAGTAATAGGGGTGTGATGTGTGGAATGTGACTGCACAGTGTGCCTGTAATGAGGTATAAACACACTATGTACATAGGGAATGTAAGGAGTAATAGGGATGTGATGTGTGTAATGTGACTGCACAGTGCGCCTGTAATGAGGTATGAACACACTATGTACACAGGGAACGTGAGAAGCAATAGGGTGTGATGTGTGTAATGTGACTGCACAGTGTGCCTGTAATGAGGTATAAACACACTATGTACACAGGGAATGTGAGAAGTAATAGGGGCGTGATGTGTGTAATGTGACTGCACAGTGTGCCTGTAATGAGGTATAAACACACTATGTACACAGGGAATGTGAGAAGTAATAGGGGTGTGATGTGTGTTATGTGACTGCACAGTGTGCCTGTAATGGGGTGTAAACACACTATGTACACAGGGAATGTAAGGAGTAATAGGGGTGTGATGTGTGTAATGTGACTGCACAGTGTGCCTGTAATGAGGTATAAACACATTATGTACACGGGGAATGTAAGGAGTAGTAGGGGTGTGATGTGTGTAATGTGACTGCACAGTGTGCCTGTAATGAGGTATAAACACACTATGTACACAGGGAATGTGAGAAGTAATAGGGGTGTGATGTGTGTAATGTGACTGCACAGTGTGCCTGTAATGAGGTATAAACACACTATGTACACAGGGAATGTGAGAAGTAATAGGGGTGTGATGTGTAATGCGACTGCACAGTGTGCCTGTAATGAGGTATAAACACACTATGTACACAGGGAATGTGAGGAGTAATAGGGGTGTGATGTGTGGAATGTGACTGCACAGTGTGCCTGTAATGAGGTATAAACACAGTATGTACACAGGGAATGTAAGGAGTAATAGGGATGTGATGTGTGTAATGTGACTGCACAGTGTGCCTGTAATGGGGTGTAAACACACTATGTACACAGGGAATGTGAGGAGTAATAGGGGTGTGATGTGTGTAATGTGACTGCACAGTGTGCCTGTAATGAGGTATAAACACATTATGTACACGGGGAATGTAAGGAGTAGTAGGGGTGTGATGTGTAATGTGACTGCACAATGGGCCTGTAATGAGGTATAAACACACTATGTACACAGGGAATGTGAGAAGTAATAGGGGTGTGATGTGTGTAATGTGGCTGCACAGTGTGCCTGTAATGAGGTATAAACACACTATGTACACAGGGAATGTGAGGAGTAATAGGGGTGTGATGTATAATGTGGCTGCACAGTGTGCCTGTAATGAGGTATAAACACACTATGTACACAGGGAATGTGAGAAGTAATAGGGGTGTGATGTG
Source organism: Hyperolius riggenbachi (assembly GCF_040937935.1). Classification (NCBI taxonomy): domain Eukaryota; kingdom Metazoa; phylum Chordata; class Amphibia; order Anura; family Hyperoliidae; genus Hyperolius; species Hyperolius riggenbachi. The sequence continues at coordinate 281,447,495 of NC_090655.1, forward strand.
TGTAATGTGACTGCACAGTGTGCCTGTAATGAGGTATAAACACACTATGTACACAGGGAATGTGAGAAGTAATAGGGGTGTGATGTGTGTAATGTGACTGCACAGTGTGCCTGTAATGAGGTATAAACACACTATGTACACAGGGAATGTGAGAAGTAATAGGGGTGTGATGTGTGTAATGTGACTGCACAGTGTGCCTGTAATAAGGTATAAACACACTATGTACACAGGGAATGTGAGAAGTAATAGGGGTGTGATGTGTGTAATGTGACTGCACAGTGTGCCTGTAATGAGGTATAAACACACTATGTACACAGGGAATGTGAGAAGTAATAGGGGTGTGATGTGTGTAATGTGACTGCACAGTGTGCCTGTAATGAGGTATAAACACACTATGTACACAGGGAATGTGAGAAGTAATAGGGGTGTGATGTGTAATGTGACTGCACAGTGTGCCTGTAATGAGGTATAAACACACTATGTACACAGGGAATGTGAGAAGTAATAGGGGTGTGATGTGTGTAATGTGACTGCACAGTGTGCCTGTAATGTGGTATAAACACACTATGTACACAGGGAATGTGAGAAGTAATAGGGGTGTGATGTGTGTAATGTGACTGCACAGTGTGCCTGTAATGAGGTATAAACACACTATGTACACAGGGAATGTGAGAAGTAATAGGGGTGTGATGTGTAATGTGACTGCACAGTGTGCCTGTAATGAGGTATAAACACACTATGTACACAGGGAATGTGAGAAGTAATAGGGGTGTGATGTGTAATGTGACTGCACAGTGTACCTGTAATGAGGTATAAACACACTATGTACACAGGGAATGTGAGGAGTAATAGGGGTGTGATGTGTAATGTGACTGCACAGTGTGTCTGTAATGAGGTATAAACACACGATGTACACAGGGAATGTGAGAAGTAATAGGGGTGTGATGTGTAATGTGGCTGCACAGTGTGCCTGTAATGAGGTATAACACACTATGTACACAGGGAATGTGAGAAGTAATAGGGGTGTGATGTGTGTAATGTGGCTGCACAGTGTGCCTGTAATGAGGTATAAACACACTATGTACACAGGGAATGTGAGAAGTAATAGGGGTGTGATGTGTAATGTGACTGCACAGTGTGCCTGTAATGAGGTATAAACACACTATGTACACAGGGAATGTGAGAAGTAATAGGGTGTGATGTGTAATGTGACTGCACAGTGTGCCTGTAATGTGGTATAAACACACTATGTACACAGGGAATGTGAGAAGTAATAGGGGTGTGATGTGTAATGTGACTGCACAGTGTGCCTGTAATGAGGTATAAACACACTATGTACACAGGGAATGTGAGAAGTAATAGGGGTGTGATGTGTAATGTGACTGCACAGTGTGCCTGTAATGAGGTATAAACACACTATGTACACAGGGAATGTGAGAAGTAATAGGGTGTGATGTGTAATGTGACTGCACAGTGTGCCTGTAATGTGGTATAAACACACTATGTACACAGGGAATGTGAGAAGTAATAGGGGTGTGATGTGTAATGTGACTGCACAGTGTGCCTGTAATGAGGTATAAACACACTATGTACACAGGGAATGTGAGAAGTAATAGGGGTGTGATGTGTGTAATGTGGCTGCACAGTGTGCCTGTAATGAGGTATAAACACACTATGTACACAGGGAATGTGAGAAGTAATAGGGGTGTGATGTGTGTAAAGTGACTGCACAGTGTGCCTGTAATGAGGTATAAACACACTATGTACACAGGGAATGTGAGAAGTAATAGGGGTGTGATGTGTAATGTGACTGCACAACGTGCCTGTAATGAGGTATAAACACACTATGTACACAGGGAATGTGAGAAGTAATAGGGGTGTGATGTGTAATGTGACTGCACAGTGTGCCTGTAATGAGGTATAAACACACTATGTACACAGGGAATGTGAGAAGTAATAGGGGTGTGATGTGTAATGTGACTGCACAGTGTGCCTGTAATGAGGTATAAACACACTATGTACACAGGGAATGTGAGGAGTAATAAGGGTGTGATGTGTAATGTGACTGCACAGTGTGCCTGTAATGAGGTATAAACACACTATGTACACAGGGAATGTGAGGAGTAATAGGGGTGTGATGTGTGTAAAGTGACTGCACAGTGTGCCTGTAATGAGGTATAAACACACTATGTACACAGGGAATGTGAGAAGTAATAGGGGTGTGATGTGTGTAAAGTGACTGCACAGTGTGCCTGTAATGAGGTATAAACACACTATGTACACAGGGAATGTGAGAAGTAATAGGGGTGTGATGTGTGTAATGTGACTGCACAGTGTGCCTGTAATGAGGTATAAACACACTATGTACACAGGGAATGTGAGAAGTAATAGGGGTGTGATGTGTAATGTGACTGCACAACGTGCCTGTAATGAGGTATAAACACACTATGTACACAGGGAATGTGAGAAGTAATAGGGGTGTGATGTGTAATGTGACTGCACAGTGTGCCTGTAATGAGGTATAAACACACTATTTACACAGGGATTGTGAGGAGTAATAGGGGTGTGATGTGTGTAATGTGACTGCACAGTGTGCCTGTAACGAGGTATAAACACAATTTAGTGAGTGACTCTCATAGTTGGAAAGTCCTCACCTGATCTGCATTGTATTACTTCTGTGAGATGTATCAGGATGCTGCTTATGCATCCCCCCTCCACAGAACAGGGTAATCCAAAGCAATCAGTACTGTTGTTAGTAAGCGGTCACCAAATACTATCAAGACTGATGGATTAAGATGTAAAAAAATGTAACATGAGGAGTTAGGATCATATCACCTTATATGGCAAGTCTATGAGCAGTGACACAGTCGTAATAACTAAGAAGACATTCAGTATTTAATTTTGATTACTCACCTGTTTTACCCTCTGTAAGAGATTCTTCCTCTTTACTTGTCCCCATCAAGCCACCCTCCTCCATAGACTGCTGATCACTCCTCACATACGTCTCTTCTTCTTCCTCTTTACATGTCCTCATCATGTCACTCTCCTCCATAGACTGCTGATCACTCCTCACATACGTCTCTTCTTCTTCCTCTTTACATGTCCTCATCATGTCACTCTCCTCCATAGACTGCTGATCACTCCTCACATACGTCTCTTCTTCTTCCTCTTTACATGTCCTCATCATGTCACCCTCCTCCATAGACTGCTGATCACTCCTCACATACGTCTCTTCTTCTTCCTCTTTACATGTCCTCATCATGTCACCCTCCTCCATAGACTGCTGATCACTCCTCACATACGTCTCTTCTTCTTCCTCTTTACATGTCCTCATCATGTCACCCTTCTCCATAGACTGCTGATCACTCCTCACATACATCTCTTCTTCCTCTTTACATGTCCTCATCATGTCTCCCTCCTCCATAGACAGCTGATCACTCCTCACATACGTCTCTTCTTCTTCCTCTTTACATGTCCTCATCATGTCACCCTCCTCCATAGACTGCTGATCACTCCTCACATACGTCTCTTCTTCTTCCTCTTTACATGTCCTCATCATGTCACCCTTCTCCATAGACTGCTGATCACTCCTCACATACATCTCTTCTTCCTCTTTACATGTCCTCATCATGTCTCCCTCCTCCATAGACAGCTGATCACTCCTCACATACGTCTCTTCTTCTTCCTCTTTACATGTCCTCATCATGTCTCCCTCCTCCATAGACTGCTGATCACTCCTCTCTTGTTCTTTGAGCTCAGATCTCAGTTCTGAAAAGGATAACAGATTATAGCTGTAAGATACCAGCAGTAGTAAACAGAGCACAGAAAAGAACATACTTTGCTAGGGGTGATGATAATGTCTCCTGCACAGTCCCCTCTTCCATGGTCAAGGAAAAACACACACATATCCCGGCACATCATCTGAAGATAGGACCAAGGATGAGCTTCAAATGAAATCTGAATGAGTTTAATTTGGATTTCATACTGCTAATTAGTGCAGCTGATGAGGCGGGTGAGGGGGGGGGGGGTAACATACCCGACCTCCGTCCTCTTTAAATCTTCCCACGTTGCGTCTGACGCCGCTCTTACGTGACTACCTCACTTCCTGCTTCCAGGTTAAAGGAGGAAGCGTAGTAGTCACATGACGCGGCTTGGAACGCAGCGTAAGATGCGTCTTAGGAAGAATTAAAGAAAGACAGCTGCAGTGTAAGTTTAACCCCCCCCCCCCCCCCCTCACACGCCCCGTAAATTGCAGTAATTAGGAGGATTAAATATGAATGAAACTCATTCAGATTTCATTTGAAGCTGATCCCTGGTTAGGACATTTAAATAAGTTATTAAGGAAAGGGAGGTGCTAAAGGGGGTGTGGCCAGAAAAATAGCAAAAAACAATTAACCCTTTGCACACTCACATGCAAATGTTCAAGCAAATGCAATCATTTGAATCAATCATCCAGGCACCACGGCTATTCCTACAGCTAAGTTAAAATCAATGGTTTTAGTTACAAAAGAATGCATTCCCTTGCGTTGTCACCTACACTGCGCAGAACTATCCAGGAAAACGTAGGTTTCCTAAGTCTGGCCCTGTAACATGCATAGTGCAGACATGCAAACACTCATTGCATCAAACCTATCTAGGGATTAGGAGCACACATCCTGACGTCCTCTCCTGGGACAGATAGTGCATCATATCAATAGCACAAGGGACGTGTTTTTTGCCGTTTTTTTGCTTTCTTCCAGTGTGCCTTGCTCATCATCTGGTGCTTCTCTCCTCCTCTCCATGCTCACATTCCTGGGAGGTTACAGCAGTGTCGGCAGTGGTAGATGGATGAGGATGTGAGGGGAGAACAGCTGGAGACAGAGGGAGATAGGAGCAGAGGCCTGCAGCTAATAAGCTAAACAATATCATTACTTATGGATCCGGCACCTGATGAACTAGGCAGAGGGGACTGCAGCTCCATATCCTGACCATACCTGAGCCCACCTGTCCATCACCTACTAACCCCAAACCCTCCAAGAGCCATAGCAACAAACCTCCCAGCTGGGACAGTGCCAATACCAGGACCGAAGCAGCAGAGGCCACCCAACCCCTCTCTAGCTGCAGCCTCCATCTCCTCTGCCTGTCCTACCAGTCACGCCCCTTGTTATATGGCTCCACACCCTAGCTGTGCCCCACCAGCCATCATCTCTGTGCAGACTCCAACCTCTCCCACTGCGGGACATAAACCTCCTGTGACTGCAGTAATAAACACAGATGATAACAGGTGTATTTAGAGCATGTGTCGAACTCCAGGCCTGGAGGGCCAGATCCACGCCAGTGTTTAGGATGGAATGAGAAAGAAAGTAATGTGTTCTACCTGATGGACCACACCTATCCTGATTCAGACCCATCAATTCATTTGAGCTGTATCAAAAATGTGTGAGGTTCTCGGCCCTCGTAGGACTAGTTGGACATACCTGATTTAGAGGCATGATTTCTAGCATAAGAAGTAATAGAAATCCAGAGATAAGGTAATACAGAGAGTGTGCATACGTGTGAGGCACCAGCTGGAGGTGGTAGCTGCTCCACGAGGATCTTATGGGCTCAGTATTCCATGGCAAGTATGTCCACCTCGACCTCAGCTCTGCCCAATATATAACAAGTATGTCCACCCTGAACTCTGCTCTGCCCAATATATAACAGGTATGTCCACCCCGACCTCTGCTCTGCCCGATATATAACATGTATGTCCACCCCGACCTCTGCTCTGCCCAATATATAACAAGTATGTCCACCCCGACCTCTGCCCTGCCCAATATATAACAAGTATGACCACCCCGACCTCTGCTCTGCCCAATATATAACAAGTATGTCCACCCCGACCTCTGCCCTGCCTAATATATAACAAGTATGTCCACCCCGACCTCTGCTCTGCCCAATATATAGCAAGTATGTCCACCCCGACCTCAGCCCTGCCCAATATATAACAAGTATGTCCACCCTGACCTCTGCTCTGCCCAATATATAACAAGTATGTCCACCCCGACCTCTGCTCTGCCCAATATATAACAAGTATGTCCACCCTGACCTCTGCTCTGCCCAATATATAACAAGTATGACCACCCCGACCTATGCTCTGCCCAATATATAACAAGTATGTCCACCCCGACCTCTGCTCTGCCCAATATATAGCAAGTATGTCCACCCCGACCTCTGCTCTGCCCAATATATAACAAATATGTCCACCCCGACCTCTGCTCTGTGCAATATATAACAAGTATGTCCACCTCGACCTCTGCTCTGCCCAATATATAACAAGTATGCCCACCCCGACCTCTGCTCTGCCCAATATATAACAAGCATGCCCACCCCGACCTCTGCTCTGCCCAATATATAACAAGCATGTCCACCCCGACCTCTGCTCTGCCCAATATATAACAAGCATGCCCACCCCGACCTCTGCTCTGCCCAATATATAACAAGTATGTCCACTCCGACCTCTGCTCCGCCCTATATATAACAAGTATGTCCACCCCGACCTCTGCTCTGCCCAATATATAACAAGTATGCCCACCCCGACCTCTGCTCTGCCCAATATATAACAATTATGTCCACCCTGACCTCTGCTCTGCCCGATATATAACAAGTATGTCCACCCCGACCTCTGCTCTGCCCAATATATAACAAGTATGCCCACCCCGACCTCTGCTCTGCCCAATATATAACAAGTATGTCCACCCCGACCTCTGCTCTGCCCAATATATAGCAAGTATGTCCACCCCGACCTCTGCTCTGCCCAATATATAACAAGTATGTCCACCCCGACCTCTGCCCTGCCCAATATATAACAAGTATGTCCACCCCGGCCTCTGCTCTGCCCAATATATAACATGTATGACCACCCCGACCTCTGCTCTGCCCAATATATAACAAGTATGTCCCCCCCGACCTCTGCTCTGCCCAATATATAACAAGTATGCCCACCCCGACCTCTGCTCTGCCCAACATATAACAAGTATGTCCACCCCGACCTCTGCTCTGCCCAATATATAACAAGTATGCCCACCCCGACCTCTGCTCTGCCCAACATATAACAAGTATGTCCACCCCGACCTCTGCTCTGCCCAATATATAACAAGTGTGTCCACCCTGACCTCTGCTCTGCCCAATATATAACAAGTATGTCCACCCCGACCTCTGCCCTGCCCAATATATAACAAGTATGTCCACCCCGACCTCTGCTCTGCCCAATATATAACAAGTATCTCCACCCCAACCTCTGCTCTGCCCAATATATAACAAGTATGTCCACCCCGACCTCTGCTCTGCCCAATATATAACAAGTACGTCCACCCCAACCTCTACCCTGCCCTGCCCAATATATAACAAGTATCTCCACCCCAACCTCTGCTCTGCCCAATATATAACAAGTATGTCCACCCCGACCTCTGCTCTGCCCTATATATAACAAGTATGTCCGCCCCGACCTCTGCTCTGCCCAATATATAACAAGTATGTCCACCCCGGCCTCTGCTCTGCCCAATATATAACATGTATGACCACCCTGACATCTGCTCTGCCCAATATATAACAAGTATGTCCCCCCGACCTCTGCTCTGGCCGATATATAACAAGTATGTCCACCCCCACCTCTGCTCTGCCCAATATATAACAAGTATGTCCACCCCGACCTCTGCTCTGCCCAATATATAACATGTATGACCACCCCGACCTGTGCTCTGCCCAATATATAACATGTATGTCCACCCTGACCTCTGCTCTGCCCAATATATAACAAGTATGTCCACCCCGACCTCTGCTCTGCCCAATATATAACAAGTATGTCCACCCCGACCTCTGCCCTGCCCAATATATAACAAGTATGTCCACCCCGGCCTCTGCTCTGCCCAATATATAACATGTATGACCACCCCGACCTCTGCTCTGCCCAATATATAACAAGTATGTCCCCCCCGACCTCTGCTCTGCCCAATATATAACAAGTATGCCCACCCCGACCTCTGCTCTGCCCAACATATAACAAGTATGTCCACCCCGACCTCTGCTCTGCCCAATATATAACAAGTATGCCCACCCCGACCTCTGCTCTGCCCAACATATAACAAGTATGTCCACCCCGACCTCTGCTCTGCCCAATATATAACAAGTGTGTCCACCCTGACCTCTGCTCTGCCCAATATATAACAAGTATGTCCACCCAGACCTCTGCTCCGCCCAATATATAACAAGTATGTCCACCCCGACCTCTGCTCTGCTCAATATATAACAAGTATGTCCACCCCGACCTCTGCACTGCCCAATATATAACAAGTATGTCCACCCCGACCTCTGCTCTGCCCCAATATATAACAAGTATGACCACCCCGACCTCTGCTCTGCCCGATATATAACAAGCATGCCCACCCCGACCTCTGCCCTGCCCAATATATAACAAGTATGTCCACCCCGACCTCTGCTCTGCCCAAAATATAACAAGTATGTCCACCCAGACCTCTGCTCCGCCCAATATATAACAAGTATGTCCACCCCGACCTCTGCTCTGCTCAATATATAACAAGTATGTCCACCCCGACCCCTGTTCTGCCCAATATATAACAAGTATGTCCACCCTGACCTCCGCTCTGCCCAATATATAACAAGTATGTCCACCCCGACCTCTGCTCTGCCCAATATATAACAAGTATGTCCACCCAGACCTCTGCTCTGCCCAATATATAACAAGTATGTCCACCCCCGACCTCTGCTCTTCCCAATATATAACAAGTATGGCCACCCCGACCTCTGCTCTGCCCAATATATAACAAGTATGCCCCCCCCCCACCTCTGCTCTGCCCAATATATAACCAGTATGTCCACCCCGACCTCTGCTCTGCCCAATATATAACAAGTATGTCCACCCCGACCTCTGCTCTGCCCAATATATAACAAGTATGTCCACCCTGACCTCTGCTCTGCCCAATATATAACAAGTATGTCCACCCCGACCTCTGCTCTGCCCAATATATAACAAGTATGTCCACCCCGACCTCTGCTCTGCCCAATATATAACAAGCATGTCCACCCCGACCTCTGCTCTGCCCAATATATAACAAGTATGACCACCCCGACCTCTGCTCTGCCCAATATATAACAAGTATGTCCACCCCCACCTCTGCTCTGCCCAATATATAACAAGTATGTCCACCCTGACCTCTGCTCTGCCCAATATATAACAAGTATGTCCACCCAGACCTCTGCTCCGCCCAATATATAACAAGTATGTCCACCCCGTCCTCTGCTCTGCCCAATATATAACAAGTATGTCCACCCCGACCCCTGTTCTGCCCAATATATAACAAGTATGTCCACCCCGACCTCTGCTCTGCCCAATATATAACAAGTATGTCCACCCCGACCTCTGCCCAATATATAACAAGTATGTCCACCCCGACCTCTGCTCTGCCCAATATATAACAAGTATGTCCACCCAGACCTCTGCTCTGCCCAATATATAACAAGTATGTCCACCCCCGACCTCTGCTCTTCCCAATATATAACAAGTATGCCCACCCCGACCTCTGCTCCGCCCAATATATAACAAGTATGTCCACCCCGACCTCCGCTCTGCCCAATATATAACAAGTATGACCACCCCGACCTCTGCTCTGCCCAATATATAACAAGTATAACCACCCGACCTCTGCTCTGCCCAATATATAACAAGTATGTCCACCCCGACCTCTGCTCTGCCCAATATATAACAAGTATGCCCACCCCGACCTCTGCCCTGCCCAATATATAACAAGTATGACCACCCCGACCTCTGCTCTGCCCAATATATAACAAGTATAACCACCCGACCTCTGCTCTGCCCAATATATAACAAGTATGTCCACCCCGACCTCTGCTCTGCCCAATATATAACAAGTATGCCCACCCCGACCTCTGCTCCGCCCGATATATAACAAGTATGTCCACCCCGACCTCTGCTCCGCACGATATATATAACAAGTATGTCCACCCCGACCTCTGCTCCGCCCGATATATAACAAGTATGTCCACCCCGACCTCTGCTCCGCCCAATATATAACAAGTATGTCCACCCCGACCTCTGCTCTGCTCTGCCCAATATATAACAAGTATGTCCACCCCGACCTCTGCTCTGCCCAATATATAACAAGTATGTCCACCCAGACCTCTGCTCGCCCAATATATAACAAGTATGACCCCCGACCTCTGCTCTGTCCAATATATAACAAGTATCTCCACCCCGACCTCTGCTCTGCCCAATATATAACAAGTATGTCCACCCCGACCTCTGCTCTGCCCAACATATAACAAGTATGTCCACCCTGACCTCTGCTCTGCCCAATATATTAGGCTGACCAGGCGTCCTCTTTTGCCCGGACAGGTCCACTTTTTCTGACCTGTCCGGGCCGTCAGGGCAGGGTTTTGAAATGTCCGGGTAGGTAGTGAAGAGAGCCGTTTAGGAGCTGAACAGGAGCCGGCTCTTTGGAGTGAGTCGCTCCACCAGCTGCTGTATGAGTACTCCATGCACCCCCTCCTACTCTTGTTTATTGGCATAGCAGGAGGCAGGAGCGTCTGTGTTGCCTTAGAAACAAGGCTCTCTTCCTGTTTCCTGTGGCCACGCTGTGAAACACGCTCTGTCCCTTTCCTTCTCCCCTCCAGCCAGCCAGTCTGCTCCAGCGTGCAGGGACACTTCACCCTCCCCAAAGCTGCTTAGCACAGCGTGGTGTGACATCCAGCCAATTGGTCCCTGGTGAGCTGTCTCTCATTGCGCTCTGCCTTTACTCCTTTCTCTGCACAGACACTCGCACACTGCTCATCGGACATCACCTCTCCCCCAGCAGTCCCCCTACCCCCCTCCCTCCTTTCATGCTGCTGCCTTAACCCTTGGAGCTCTGTTTTCTTACCATGCTACACTTAATTTGCAACATCAGGGTTTTTCTCTTGTGTTTTTAAAAGGTGGTCACTCACTTAGGTTTACACTTTTCTTACTATCTCCTGCAGTTTATTTGGCATATTAATATTTAGTATTTATAAAGCACCAACATCTTCCAACCACAGCGCTGTACACAGTATATTGTCTTGTCATTTAGCTGTCCCTCGGTGGAGCTCACAATCTAATCCCCACCATAGGCATATGTCTCGTGTAATGTATATATCATAGTCTAGGGCAATTTTGGGGGAAGCCAATTAACTTATCTGTATGTTTTTGGGATGTGGAGGAAACCGGAGTGCCTGAAGGAAACTCACACAGACATGGGGAGAACATACAACCTACATGCAAATAGTGCCCTGGCTGTGATTGGAACCAGGGACCCAGCACTGGAAGGCGAGAGTGCTATCCACTACACCACCATGTAGAAAAAGGGGGTATGGTCTGTGTTAATGGCCAGAGTTTAGGGCGCCAGAGCTTATGTGCCTATAGGCTCCTGAGCTGTAAACCCGGCCCTGAGGATGGCTCAGGACGGCTGATTCATTGAACGGCTCGCAATCCAGCTCATGATCAGTAGCTCATGACTCAGAACCGAGGGCCCACAGCATCCCCGGCATGCAGATCACGCATCAGACGTGACACAGATGGCACACACAGGCAGGAGTAAAGTAATGCAGGGCAACAAGTAACAGCAAGCGGCAAGAGAACGACAGGTAGACAGGACAAGGCAGAGCACCGAGCAAGCAACAAGCGGGCGGCAAGCAGAGCGGAACACCAAGGCAGAGCACCAAGCGGGTGGCAAGTGGCAGCCGGGGCGCCCTTCCGAAACGTCTCACAGGTACGGCTCACGCACACGCCAGCACTCCCACACTCCTGTGAACCTGCGACCTCCAAGCACACTGCTAAGGTCTTGTATATTTGGCCCCACCCATGACCACGCCCACATGCTGTTGTGATTGTCCTCTTTTTTGGAAATCAAAATTTGGTCACCCTACAATATATAACAACAATCACACAATTACCTCTTCCAGCCGTGTCTTCTCTCCTCCTCCTCCTCCACCACCTTCTTTTCCTGCTATTACATCACTTTCCTTTTTGTGTTTACATCTCTTCCTTCCTTTGGCTTTATGACCTCTTATCTGTGCGTTCCACTTGGAAGAGGTAACATTGCCATCTAGTGGTGAATAGGCTAACTGCAGCCTCTGTTTACAGTAGTGATGAGATCACATTTCATATAGTAGTAATTTCCCAGCGAAATTTGCAATTACAATGCAAAAATCATAAAGCAACATTTCAAACTGTTACAACATTCATTTTGTACATAATCATGGTTAAATAGGTAGAATTACACATTGACTTATAACTTCAGGAAATATTCATCTCTGTGAAAATGCCTGTTGACCTCAATGCATTTGGTGGGAATTCAATTTTGCATACACACCCATACATTTTTCTCACGTACATTAATTTTTTGCACTAGTATGTTCAAAACACTTTAGTGAATCTCGTGAATGTAAATTTGCATGGCTTGTAAATAAAATTAGAATTATTTGCAGAATAGTAATAATTATCTACTGTACATCATAAAACAGAAATTTGCCTTCTTAAAACAGAAGGTATTTGTGATTATTCAGATTGGAGTGATCATAATAGGTCTTCCACAATGCATCACTGCTAAATATGCAAATCAGCCTTTGTTGTCCCTGTAAGCTAGCCACACCTCCAGAACTGCTGGAAAGCAATGATGTATCAGATTGTTAATTGTACAGAGCCACAATAATCCAACATGGTTATAGATGGTTTCGGATTTGTTGATCCTCATCAGTGCATGGCAAGGGATAATTTGCATATTTAGCAGTGATGCATTGTGGGGGACACCTCATATGCTCGCTTCAATCTGAATAATCGCAAATACCTTCTGTTTTAAGAAGGTAAACTATTGTTTTGCATAGCATTTTAGTAAAGAGGCTTTTTGGTCCTTTGTAGTCCCTTACACAGTCATAGGGGTTCTGGTTCAGCATTAGTGGATAGACTTATGTACATCATAATTGTGAAAATTGCATGAAATTTTAAAATTATGGTCAACACAGTTTGCAGAGTCACCCTCACTGTCTAAATGAGGCTTCGTTCACATTGCGCTACGTTCCCATGTCCGTCCGCGTTGGGCGGGTTTTGTGGCTTTTTCCCGATTCCCGGTGATTACCTGCGTGTTTTTTTTTTAAACGCTTCTCTAAGCGGTTTTGCCGGTGCGATTGTGGTTTTTCACTTCCTGACATAAGTCAGGAAGTGAACTCTTTGAACTATTAAAAACGCGAATGCAATCGCTGCACAATTCGATTTTGTGAGCGTTTCGCGTTTCTCCTATACCTTCCATTGAGGCGGAATCACCTCAAAAATGGTTCAGGCATCACTTTGCTAACCGCAAAGCGCACGACCTGCGCGGATATAAACATTCTCATAGATATTCATTGCACAAGTGTTTAGCAGGCGATTTTTAAAATCGCCTGTGTGTGAAAAAAGAACGAAAACGCCCTACAGTGTGAACGAGAGTAGAGATGGCCCGAACGGTTTGCCGGCGAACTTTGTGTGGTTCGCGTTCGCCAGCGAAGGCGAACTTTTCCTGGAGTTCGGTTCACCCCTATAATGCTCCATTAGGGTCAACTCTGACCCTCTACATCACAGTCACCAGGCACATCAGGCTACACTCACTACTGGAGCCCCCCCCCCCCCCCCCTTATAAAAGGCAAGGTTCTCCAGCCGTTTTACTCACTCCTCTGCCTACAGTAATTAGTCAAGGGACAGCTGCTGAAAGACTCTGCTAGGGAAAGCTTAGTTAGGCTCTTGTTAGCTTGCTCCTGGCTGATTGGTATTCCTTATATAGCACCCCACAACAGCTTCCCTCTCTCTCTGCTTGATTCTCCCTCCTCCTCCTCTTGTCTTACAGGAATTTGTAGGATTTCTCTGTATTTCTCTAAAAAGGCCATACCCAAACTGCACCGTGAAGTGGAGAGGCAAGTGGTGTCATCTCTCGCACACAGCGTTGGGTCAAGGGTCCACCTGACCATGGATGCCTGGTCTGCCAAGCACGGTCAGGGCCACTACATTACATACACAGCCCATTGGGTTAGCCTGGTGACCAATGGCAAGCAGGGAGTACGTGGCCGTGCAGCGGACCAACTTGTGACACCTCCACGGCTTGGAGGCAGTCCTCCTGCCACCTCCTCTCCTTCTCCTCCAGCTACATCCTCTCTGCCTGCTACATCCTCTTCGCTGTCGTCATCCTCCTTGGCTGGTGATCTCCTCTCCAGCTACACAGACCCAGCTACCCAGGGCCTATGCTGCATGCCAGGTACGATGGTGTCATGCCATCTTAGACATGTCTTGCCTCAAAGCGGAGAGTCACACTGGACCAGCTCTCCTGGCTGCTCTTAACAAACAGGTGGATCAGTGGCTGACCCCGCACCAGCTGGAGATCGGCAACGTAGTGTGTGACAACGGCAGCAATCTCCTTTACGCTTTAAATTTGGGAAAGCTGACACATGTACCCTGCATGGCACATGTTCTCAATCTAGTCATTCAAAGATTTGTGTCAAAGTACCCAGGCTTAGAGGACGTCCTGAAGCAGGCCAGGAAGTTGTGTGGGCATTTCAGGCAGTCTTACAAGGCCATGGCATGCTTTGTGGACATTCAGCGGAGAAACAACTTGCCGGTGAGACACTTGATATGTGATAGCCCAACTTGCTGGAACTCGACCCTGGTCATGTTCTCTCGCCTGCTAGACTAGGAGAAAGCCGTCACCCATTACTTGTACAATTACAGTAGAAGGACACAATCTGGGGAGATGGGGATGTTCTGGCCACTGAACTGGACTGTTAGGCTTGCGGGATAATCTCCACAGTCAGCGTGCAACGCGCATGCTGATGCAGAGGAGATCGCGCACAAGCACTCTACGAGAAACAGGGATTCCCCAAATATAGTGAAAAAGCAGAAACAGACACAGGAGGGAGTTGTGGAGCACAGAGAAACCCTGCCTCTGTGCGACCCACAAATCCCAATGAACAATGACTGCGCGGTGCAAACGCGGCGCGACGCATAACCTGCACAACTCAGAAAAAAGCAAGGACAGACTGGGTGAATGCCCGCCAACCTAGTCGCCACCCAGCGATGGCAGACATTCAGGACCAGGACGGATAGAACGAGAGAGCTAATTGCAAGAACTGCGATAGCAGACAGATAAACAGAACAGGGCGAAAACAGCAAGAAAGGAATAAAGGAACACACAGTAAAATAAACGTAAGGAAACTAACACTAACTAAACGCGAACTCCGCACTCATTTGCAACAGAGAACGCGTTTAAGACACGATCACCGCGCGTTAGTCACCCAGTGACAAGCGTGCCACCCTAACTAGCAACAAGTAATACAAAGGAACACAAATAGACAAAGACAGACAGAATGAACGCTTGCGACAGCAAGCGATCAGCACAGACAAACTGATAGCGTAAACGCTTGCCAGTCGGTTGCCCAACACTGGGCAACAGCAGGCGTTAACACAGAACAAGACAGACAGATAAGTGCAGTCAGTAGCCACCGCGGCTATGGTCTACACTCCAGGAATACTGGCAAGGACCCACTGCCGCTACCGTTAGGGCGAATGCGATCCACAAGGAACAAGACAGGAGGACCCACCATCAGCCAACACTGGAGACAGTGCGGTCGCAAGGCACGAGACAAGACAAGGCACGGCAATACAAATGATCTATGCTAGAAGGAGCGCGCTAGACACCACTCCAGTAGAAACTAGACTACGACAACCACCGA
Source organism: Hyperolius riggenbachi (assembly GCF_040937935.1). Lineage (NCBI taxonomy): Eukaryota > Metazoa > Chordata > Amphibia > Anura > Hyperoliidae > Hyperolius > Hyperolius riggenbachi. The sequence goes on from NC_090655.1 coordinate 281,463,254, forward strand.
TCAAGGCAACCGGGGAATATAGCTTACTGGATCAGGGGCTCGTAGCACCAGCCTTAGCTGTAGCTATGCAGAGCAATGAAGTGAACAGGAAGCAGACTTTTAACCTGGCAGCATTCACTGAAGGGAAATATGCAAATCCTGGCACAACTGAATGGTAATGAGACTGATCAGGAGCTGCAGGCAGACTGACAGAACTAGGGCTTAGATCCATGGGCAATAAAATACAACTTGCAGAAATAGAATTACAACTGAGCAGAACAGCTTGATCGCAGAAACATCGCGGCCAGCAGGATAAGCCACAAACATGATCATGACAGGACATGATCCTGACATGGACACTGATGTGAAATGCATGCAGGCTCATGCAGCCGTTTGAGGAGGTGACCAACCTGGTGAGTCGCAGTGAAGGCACCATCAGCGACTTGATCCCCTACGCTTACTTCCTGGAGCGTGCTGTACATAGAGTGGTGGATCAAGGTGTGGAGGAGCGTGAAGAGGAACAGTTACAGCAGGAACAGTTGTGGGAGCAATTTGCACCAGAACCAGATGTTTCCTCAACACCTGCGGCAGCACAGAGGGGGGCAGAGCCGGGACAAGGTCCTCCAGCACCCAAGGCTGAGACACCAAAGTGCGCCCCTCCATCCCTCCACCCCAGCCGTCACACACTGATTGCTATTAGACTAAGAGGCATCCCAGGGCCCCCAACACCTTAATCTCTAGTTATCTGGCTTGTAGTCACTTCCATGTATCTCCTTTTCTTATTTCTTTCTGCTTCAAAACACAATTAGGAATGACAGCTGAATGAATTGTGCGCCCCCTCCTACACTGCGCCCTGAGGCTGGAGCCTCTCCAGCCTATGCCTCGGCCCGGCCCTGGAGGGGGGAGGAGGACAAAGAGTTGTGTGGGGAAGAGGAGTCAGACACGGATGATGAGGAATGTGTTTCTGTGGAGGAGGAGGCAGCGGGAGAAGAACAACCACAGCAGGCGTAGCAGGGGGCTTGTGCTGCTCAACGTCCCTGTGGTATTGTTTGTGGCTTGGGGGAGGACGACTTACCTGACATCACTGAGGAAGAGCAAGAGGAGATGGAGAGTACGTCTGGATCCAACTTTGTGCAGATGGCGTCTTTCATGCTGTCCAGCCTGTTGAGGGACCCCCGTATAAAAAACCTCAAGGGGAATGAGCTGTACTGGGTGACCACGCTACTAGACCCTCGGTATAGGCACAAAGTGGCGGAGATGTTTCCAAATCACCAGAAGGCAGAAAGGATGCAGCACATGCAGAACAAGCTGGCAACTATGCTTTACAATGCGCTTAAGGGTGATGTCACACCACAACGCAAAGGTACCACTGCCAGTAATCCTCCACCCATGTCCACGCAGGCAAGGACAGGACGCTCCAGCGATCTCATGGTGATGTCGGACATGCGGACATTCTTTAGTACAATGCCTCGCCTTAGCCATTCCGGATCCACCCTCCACCAACGCCTGAACCGGCAGATAGCCGACTACCTGGCCTTAACTGTGGATGTAGACACTGTGAGCAGCGATGATGAACACTTGGACTACTGGGTGCAAAGGCTTGACCTGTGGCCAGAGCTGTCGCAGTTTGCCATACAACTTCTCTCTTGCCCTGCCGCAAGCGTCCTGTCAGAAAGGACCTTCAGTGCAGCTGGAGGCATTGTCACTGAGAAGAGAAGTCGCCTAATTCACGATAGTGTTCAGTACCTGACCTTTATCAAAATGAATGAGGCATGGATCCCGGAGGGCTACTGCACGACCGAAGACTAAGTCAGTCCCCACACACAGCATCTCTGCCTGCAGGCCACTTGCCTTCTCCGCCACCACCAACAGGGTCCAGGACTCCAGGCGGATTACTGAATTTTTAAGGCCGCTGCTAGCAGCGGCCGCTATACTAATTTTCTGATCAGCACAGTCTATATCCTGGCTCCGCCCTCCTCCAAATATGGAGTTAGGTTTGAGGAACGAGAGACATCTGCTATCGCTCCTATTATGCCGCCCACCCCCCTCCTCAATGCGAGATGTAACTCACGTGGTCACTGTAGAAATTGCTATTATGCCCACCAGTTGTATGTAAGAGGATCGGGTGTGTATCCCTTCCCTCGCTCCTGCCCTGTACCGTATGTGTGCACACTAAGGGCTCGTTCACACTAGGGGGTGTTTTATGTAAGAGGATCGGGTGTGTATCTCCCTTCCCTCGCTCCTGCCCTGTACCTTCTGTGCGCACACTAAGGGCTCGCTCACACTAGGGGGTGTTTTATGTAAGAGGATCGGGTGTGTATCTCCCTTCTCTCTCTCCTGCCCTGTACCTTCTGTGCGCACACTAAGGGCTCGCTCACACTAGGGGTGTTTTATGTAAGAGGAGTGGGTGTGTATCTCCCTTCCCTCGCTCCTGCCCTGTACCTTCTGTGCGCACACTAAGGGCTCGCTCACACTAGGGGGGGTTTTATGTAAGAGGATCGGGTGTGTATCCCTTCCCTCGCTCCTGCCCTGTACCTTCTGTGCGCACACTAAGGGCTCGCTCACACTAGGGGGTGTTTTATGTAAGAGGATCGGGTGTGTATCCCTTCCCTCGCTCCTGCCCTGTACCTTCTGTGTGCACACTAAGGGCTCGCTCACACTAGGGGGTGTTTTATGTAAGAGGATCGGGTGTGTATTCCTTCCCTCGCTCCTGCCCTGTACCTTCTGTGCGCACACTAAGGGCTCGCTCACACTAGGGGGTGTTTTATGTAAGAGGAGCGGGTGTGTATCTCCCTTCTCTCGCTCCTGCCCTGTACCTTCTGTGCGCACACTAAGGGCTCGCTCACACTAGGGGGTGTTTTATGTAAGAGGAGCGGGTGTGTATCTCCCTTCTCTCGCTCCAGCCCTCTACCTTCTGTGCGCACACTAAGGGCTCGCTCACACTAGGGGGTGTTTTATGTAAGAGGATCGGGTGTATATCTCCCTTCTCTCGCTCCTGCCCTGTACCTTCTGTGCGCACACTAAGGGCTCGCTCACACTAGGGGGTGTTTTATGTAAGAGGAGCGGGTATGTATCTCCCTTCTCTCGCTCCTGCCCTGTACCTTCTGTGCGCACACTAAGGGCTCGCTCACACTAGGGGGTTATGTAAGAGGATCGGGTGTGTATCCCTTCCCTCGCTCCTGCCCTGTCCCTTCTGTGCGCACACTAAGGGCTCGCTCACACTAGGGGGTGTTTTATGTAAGAGGATCGGGTGTGTATCTCCCTTCTCTCGCTCCTGCCCTGTACCTTCTGTGCGCACACTAAGGGCTCGCTCACACTAGTGGGTGTTTTATGTAAGAGGATCGGGTGTGTATCTTCCTTCTCTCGCTCCTGCCCTGTACCTTCTGTGCGCACACTCAGGGCTCGCTCACACTAGTGGGTGTTTTATGCAAGAGGAGCCGGTGTGTATCTCCCTTCTCTCGCTCCTGCCCTGTACCTTCTGTGCGCACACTAAGGGCTCGCTCACACTAGGGGGTGTTTTATGTAAGAGGAGCGGGTGTGTATCTCCCTTCTCTCGCTCCTGCCCTATACCTTCTGTGCGCACACTAAGGGCTCGCTCACACTAGGGGGTGTTTTATGTAAGAGGAGCAGGTGTGTATCTCCCTTCCCTCACTCCTGCCCTGTACCTTCTGTGCGCACACTAAGGGCTCGCTAACACTAGGGGGTGTTTTATGTAAGAGGAGCGGGTGTGTATCTCCCTTCCCTCGCTCCTGCCCTGTACCTTCTGTGCGCACACTAAGGGCTCGCTCACACTAGGGGGGGTTTTATGTAAGAGGATCGGGTGTGTATCTCCCTTCCCTCGCTCCTGCCCTGTACCTTCAGTGCACACACTAATGGCTCGCTCACACTAGGGGGGGTTTTATGTAAGAGGATCGGGTGTGTATCTCCCTTCCCTCGCTCCTGCCCTGTACCTTCTGTGCGCACACTAGGGGGTCGCTCACACTAGGGGTGTTTTATGTAAGAGGATCGGGTGTGTATCTCCCTTCTCTCGCTCCTGCCCTGTACCTTCTGTGCGCACACTAAGGGCTCGCTCACACTAGGGGGTGTTTTATGTAAGAGGATCGGGTGTGTATCTCCCTTCTCTCGCTCCTGCCCTGTACCTTCTGTGCGCACACTAAGGGCTCGCTCACACTAGGGGGTGTTTTATGTAAGAGGAGCCGGTGTGCATCTCCCTTCTCTCGCTCCTGCCCTGTACCTTCAGTGCACACACTAATGGCTCGCTCACACTAGGGGGGGTTTTATGTAAGAGGATCAGGTGTGTATCTCCCTTCCCTCGCTCCTGCCCTGTACCTTCTGTGCGCACACTAGGGGGTCGCTCACACTAGGGGTGTTTTATGTAAGAGGATCGGGTGTGTATCTCCCTTCTCTCGCTCCTGCCCTGTACCTTCTGTGCGCACACTAAGGGCTCGCTCACACTAGGGGGTGTTTTATGTAAGAGGATCGGGTGTGTATCTCCCTTCTCTCGCTCCTGCCCTGTACGTTCTGTGCGCACACTAAGGGCTCGCTCACACTAGGGGGTGTTTTATGTAAGAGGATCGGGTGTGTATCTCCCTTCTCTCGCTCTAGCCCTGTACCTTCTGTGCGCACACTAAGGGCTCGCTCACACTAGGGGGGGTTTTATGTAAGAGGAGCGGGTGTGTATCTCCCTTCTCTCGCTCTAGCCCTGTACCTTCTGTGCGCACACTAAGGGCTCGCTCACACTAGGGGTGTTTTATGTAAGAGAAGCGGGTGTGTATCTCCCTTCTCTCGCTCCTGCCCTGTACCTTCTGTGCACACACTAAGGGCTCGCTCACACTAGGGGTGTTTTATGTAAGAGGAGCGGGTGTGTATCTCCCTTCCCTCGCTCCTGCCCTTTACCTTCTGTGCGCACACTAAGGGCTCGCTCACACTAGGGGGGGTTTTATGTAAGAGGAGCGGGTGTGTATCTCCCTTCCCTCGCTCCTGCCCTATACCTTCTGTGCGCACACTAAGGGCTCGCTAACACTAGGGGTGTTTTATGTAAGAGGATCGGGTGTGTATCCCTTCCCTCGCTCCTGCCCTGTACCTTCTGTGTGCACACTAAGGGCTCGCTCACACTAGGGGGTGTTTTATGTAAGAGGATCGGGTGTGTATCCCTTCCCTCGCTCCTGCCCTGTACCTTCTGTGCGCACACTAAGGGCTCGCTCACACTAGGGGGTGTTTTATGTAAGAGGAGCGGGTGTGTATCTCCCTTCTCTCGCTCCTGCCCTGTACCTTCTGTGCGCACACTAAGGGCTCGCTCACACTAGGGGGTGTTTTATGTAAGAGGAGTGGGTGTGTATCTCCCTTCCCTCGCTCCTGCCCTATACCTTCTGTGCGCACACTAAGGGCTCGCTCACACTAGGGGGTGTTTTATGTAAGAGGATCGGGTGTGTATCTTCCTTCCCTCGCTCCTGCCCTGTACCTTCTGTGCGCACACTAAGGGCTCGCTCACACTAGGGGGTGTTTTATGTAAGAGGAGCGGGTGTGTATCTCCCTTCCCTCACTCCTGCCCTGTACCTTCTGTGCGCACACTAAGGGCTCGCTCACACTAGGGGGGGGGGTTTATGTAAGAGGATCGGGTGTGTATCTCCTTTCCCTCGCTCCTGCCCTGTACCTTCTGTGCGCACACTAAGGGCTCGCTCACACATAAAACACCCCCTAGTGTGAGCGAGCCCTTAGTGTGCGCACAGAAGGTACAGGGCAGGAGCGAGAGAAGGGAGATACACACCCGATCCTCTTACATAAAACACCCCTAGTGTGAGCGACCCCCTAGTGTGCGCACAGAAGGTACAGGGCAGGTGCGAGAGAAGGGAGATACACACCCGCTCCTCTTACATAAAACCCCCTCTAGTGTGAGCGAGCCCTTAGTGTGCGCACAGAAGGTACAGGGCAGGAGCGAGAGAAGGGAGATACACACCCGATCCTCTTACATAAAACACCCCTAGTGTGAGCGACCCCCTAGTGTGCGCACAGAAGGTACAGGGCAGGTGCGAGAGAAGGGAGATACACACCCGCTCCTCTTACATAAAACCCCCTCTAGTGTGAGCGAGCCCTTAGTGTGCGCACAGAAGGTACAGGGCAGGAGCGAGAGAAGGGAGATACACACCCGATCCTCTTACATAATCCTCTTACATAAAACACCCCCTCGTGTGAGCGAGCCCTTAGTGTGCGCACAGAAGGGCAGGAGCGAGGGAAGGGAGGTACACACCCGATCCTCTTACATAAACCCCCCCCCCCCCCTAGTGTGAGCGAGCCCTTAGTGTGTATCTCCCTCCTCTCGCTCCTGCCCTGTACCTTCTGTGCGCACACTAAGGGCTCGCTCACACTAGGGGGTGTTTTATGTAAGAGGAGCGGGTGTGTATCTCCCTTCTCTCGCTCCTGCCCTGTACCTTCTGTGCGCACACTAAGGGCTCGTTCACACTAGGGGGTGTTTTATGTAAGAGGAGCGGGTGTGTATCTCCCTTCCCTCACTCCTGCCCTGTACCTTCTGTGCGCACACTAAGGGCTCGCTCACACTAGGGGGTGTTTTATGTAAGAGGAGCGGGTGTGTATCTCCCTTCCCTCACTCCTGCCCTGTACCTTCTGTGCGCACACTAAGGGCTCGCTCACACTAGGGGGTGTTTTATGTAAGAGGAGCGGGTGTGTATCTCCCTTCCCTCGCTCCTGCCCTCTACCTTCTGTGCGCACACTAAGGGCTCGCTCACACTAGGGGGTGTTTTATGTAAGAGAAGCGGGTGTGTATCTCCCTTCTCTCGCTCCTGCCCTGTACCTTCTGTGCGCACACCAAGGGCTCGCTCACACTAGGGGGGGTTTTATGTAAGAGGATCGGGTGTGTATCTCCCTTCTCTCGCTCCTGCCCTGTACCTTCTGTGCGCACACTAAGGGCTCGCTCACACTAGGGGGTGTTTTATGTAAGAGGAGCGGGTGTGTATCTCCCTTCTCTCGCTCCTGCCCTGTACCTTCTGTGCGCACACTAAGGGCTCGCTCACACTAGGGGGTGTTTTATGTAAGAGGAGCCGGTGTGTATCTCCCTTCTCTCGCTCCTGCCCTGTACCTTCTGTGCGCACACTAAGGGCTCGCTCACACTAGGGGGTGTTTTATGTAAGAGGAGCGGGTGTGTATCTCCCTTCTCTCGCTCCTGCCCTGTACCTTCTGTGCGCACACTAAGGGCTCGCTCACACTAGGGGGTGTTTTATGTAAGAGGATCGGGTGTGTATCCCTTCCCTCGCTCCTGCCCTGTACCTTCTGTGTGCACACTAAGGGCTCGCTCACACTAGGGGGTGTTTTATGTAAGAGGATCGGGTGTGTATCCCTTCCCTCGCTCCTGCCCTGTACCTTCTGTGCGCACACTAAGGGCTCGCTCACACTAGGGGGGGTTTTATGTAAGAGGATCGGGTGTGTATCTCCCTTCTCTCGCTCCTGCCCTGTACCTTCTGTGCGCACACTAAGGGCTCGCTCACACTAGGGGGTGTTTTATGTAAGAGGAGCGGGTGTGTATCTCCCTTTTCTCGCTCCTGCCCTGTACCTTCTGTGCGCACACTAAGGGCTCGCTCACACTAGGGGGTGTTTTATGTAAGAGGAGCCGGTGTGTATCTCCCTTCTCTCGCTCCTGCCCTGTACCTTCTGTGCGCACACTAAGGGCTCGCTCACACTAGGGGGTGTTTTATGTAAGAGGATCGGGTGTGTATCTCCCTTCTCTCGCTCCAGCCCTGTACCTTCTGTGCGCACACTAAGGGCTCGCTAACACTAGGGGTGTTTTATGTAAGAGGAGCGGGTGTGTATCTCCCTTCCCTCGCTCCTGCCCTGTACCTTCTGTGCGCACACTAAGGGCTCGCTCACACTAGGGGGGGTTTTATGTAAGAGGATCGGGTGTGTATCCCTTCCCTCGCTCCTGCCCTGTACCTTCTGTGTGCACACTAAGGGCTCGCTCACACTAGGGGGTGTTTTATGTAAGAGGATCGGGTGTGTATCCCTTCCCTCGCTCCTGCCCTGTACCTTCTGTGCGCACACTAAGGGCTCGCTCACACTAGGGGGTGTTTTATGTAAGAGGATCGGGTGTGTATCTCCCTTCTCTCGCTCCAGCCCTGTACCTTCTGTGCGCACACTAAGGGCTCGCTAACACTAGGGGTGTTTTATGTAAGAGGAGCGGGTGTGTATCTCCCTTCCCTCGCTCCTGCCCTGTACCTTCTGTGCGCACACTAAGGGCTCGCTCACACTAGGGGGGGTTTTATGTAAGAGGATCGGGTGTGTATCCCTTCCCTCGCTCCTGCCCTGTACCTTCTGTGTGCACACTAAGGGCTCGCTCACACTAGGGGGTGTTTTATGTAAGAGGATCGGGTGTGTATCCCTTCCCTCGCTCCTGCCCTGTACCTTCTGTGCGCACACTAAGGGCTCGCTCACACTAGGGGGTGTTTTATGTAAGAGGATCGGGTGTGTATCTCCCTTCTCTCGCTCCTGCCCTGTACCTTCTGTGCGCACACTAAGGGCTCGCTCACACTAGTGGGTGTTTTATGTAAGAGGATCGGGTGTGTATCTCCCTTCTCTCGCTCCTGCCCTGTACCTTCTGTGCGCACACTAAGGGCTCGCTCACACTAGGGGGTGTTTTATATAAGAGGAGCGGGTGTGTATCTCCCTTCCCTCGCTCCTGCCCTATACCTTCTGTGCGCACACTAAGGGCTCGCTCACACTAGGGGGTGTTTTATGTAAGAGGATAGGGTGTGTATCTTCCTTCCCTCGCTCCTGCCCTGTACCTTCTGTGCGCACACTAAGGGCTCGCTCACACTAGGGGGTGTTTTATGTAAGAGGAGCGGGTGTGTATCTCCCTTCCCTCGCTCCTGCCCTGTACCTTCTGTGCGCACACTAAGGGCTCGCTCACACATAAAACACCCCCTAGTGTGAGCGAGCCCTTAGTGTGCACACAGAAGGTACAGGGCAGGAGTGAGAGAAGGGAGATACACACCCGATCCTCTTACATAAAACACCCCTAGTGCGAGCGACCCCCTAGTGTGCGCACAGAAGGTACAGGGCAGGTGCGAGAGAAGGGAGATACACACCCGCTCCTCTTACATAAAACACCCCTAGTGTGAGCGAGCCCTTAGTGTGCGCACAGAAGGTAGAGGGCAGGAGCGAGGGAAGGGAGGTACACACCCGATCCTCTAACATAAAACACCCCCTAGTGTGAGCGAGCCCTTAGTGTGCGCACAGAAGGTACAGGGCAGGAGCGAGGGAAGGGAGATACACACCCGATCCTCTTACATAAACCCCCCCCCCCCCCCTAGTGTGAGCGAGCCCTTAGTGTGCATCTCCCTCCTCTCGCTCCTGCCCTGTACCTTCTGTGCGCACACTAAGGGCTCGCTCACACTAGGGGGTGTTTTATGTAAAAGGAGCGGGTGTGTATCTCCCTTCTCTCGCTCCTGCCCTGTACCTTCTGTGCGCACACTAAGGGCTCGTTCACACTAGGGGGTGTTTTATGTAAGAGGAGCGGGTGTGTATCTCCCTTCCCTCGCTCCTGCCCTGTACCTTCTGTGCGCACACTAAGGGCTCGCTCACACTAGGGGGGGTTTTATGTAAGAGGAGCGGGTGTGTATCTCCCTTCCCTCGCTCCTGCCCTCTACCTTCTGTGCGCACACTAAGGGCTCGCTCACACTAGGGGGTGTTTTATGTAAGAGGAGCGGGTGTGTATCTCCCTTCTCTCGCTCCTGCCCTGTACCTTCTGTGCGCACACCAAGGGCTCGCTCACACTAGGGGGGGTTTTATGTAAGAGGATCGGGTGTGTATCTCCCTTCTCTCGCTCCTGCCCTGTACCTTCTGTGCGCACACTAAGGGCTCGCTCACACTAGGGGGTGTTTTATGTAAGAGGAGCGGGTGTGTATCTCCCTTCTCTCGCTCCTGCCCTTTACCTTCTGTGCGCACACTAAGGGCTCGCTCACACTAGGGGGTGTTTTATGTAAGAGGAGCCGGTGTGTATCTCCCTTCTCTCGCTCCTGCCCTGTACCTTCTGTGTGCACACTAAGGGCTCGCTCACACTAGGGGGGGGTTTTATGTAAGAGGATCGGGTGTGTATCTCCCTTCTCTCGCTCCTGCCCTGTACCTTCTGTGCGCACACTAAGGGCTCGCTCACACTAGGGGGTGTTTTATGTAAGAGGATCGGGTGTGTATCCCTTCCCTCGCTCCTGCCCTGTACCTTCTGTGTGCACACTAAGGGCTCGCTCACACTAGGGGGTGTTTTATATAAGAGGATCGGGTGTGTATCCCTTCCCTCGCTCCTGCCCTGTACCTTCTGTGCGCACACTAAGGGCTCGCTAACACTAGGGGGTGTTTTATGTAAGAGGAGCGGGTGTGTATCTCCCTTCTCTCGCTCCTGCCCTGTACCTTCTGTGCGCACACTAAGGGCTCGCTCCCACTAGGGGGTGTTTTATGTAAGAGGATCGGGTGTGTATCTCCCTTCTCTCGCTCCTGCCCTGTACCTTCTGTGCGCACACTAAGGGCTCGTTTACACTAGGGGGTGTTTTATGTAAGAGGATCGGGTGTGTATCTCCCTTCTCTCGCTCCTGCCCTGTACCTTCTGTGCGCACACTAAGGGCTCGCTCACACTAGGGGGTGTTTTATGTAAGAGGAGCGGGTGTGTATCTCCCTTCCCTCGCTCCTGCCTTGTACCTTCTGTGCGCACACTAAGGGCTCGCTCACACTAGGGGGGGGTTTTATGTAAGAGGATCGGGTGTGTATCTCCTTTCCCTCGCTCCTGCCCTGTACCTTCTGTGCGCACACTAAGGGCTCGCTCACACATAAAACACCCCCTAGTGTGAGCGAGCCCTTAGTGTGCGCACAGAAGGTACAGGGCAGGAGCGAGAGAAGGGAGATACACACCCGATCCTCTTACATAAAACACCCCTAGTGTGAGCGACCCCCTAGTGTGCGCACAGAAGGTACAGGGCAGGTGCGAGAGAAGGGAGATACACACCCGCTCCTTTTACATAAAACCCCCTCTAGTGTGAGCGAGCCCTTAGTGTGCGCATAGAAACTACAGGGCAGGAGCGAGAGAAGGGAGATACACACCCGATCCTCTTACATAAAACACCCCCTAGTGTGAGCGAGCCCTTAGTGTGCGCACAGAAGGGCAGGAGCGAGGGAAGGGAGGTACACACCCGATCCTCTTACATAAAACACTCCCTAGTGTGAGCGAGCCCTTAGTGTGCGCACAGAAGGTACAGGGCAGGAGCGAGGGAAGGGAGATACACACCCGATCCTCTTACATAAACCCCCCCCCCCCTAGTGTGAGCGAGCCCTTAGTGTGTATCTCCCTCCTCTCGCTCCTGCCCTGTACCTTCTGTGCGCACACTAAGGGCTCGCTCACACTAGGGGGTGTTTTTTGTAAGAAGAGCGGGTGTGTATCTCCCTTCTCTCGCTCCTGCCCTGTACCTTCTGTGCGCACACTAAGGGCTCGTTTACACTAGGGGGTGTTTTATGTAAGAGGAGCGGGTGTGTATCTCCCTTCCCTCGCTCCTGCCCTGTACCTTCTGTGCGCACACTAAGGGCTCGTTCACAATAGGGGGTGTTTTATGTAAGAGGAGCGGGTGTGTATCTCCCATCTCTCGCTTCTGCCCTGTACCTTCTGTGTGCACACTAAGGGCTCGCTCACACTAGGGGGTGTTTTATGTAAGAGGAGCGGGTGTGTATCTCCCTTCTCTCGCTCCTGCCCTGTATCTTCTGTGCGCTCACTAAGGGTTCGCTCACACTAGGGGGTGTTTTATGTAAGAGGAGCGTGTGTGTATCTCCCTTCTCTCGCTCCTGCCCTGTACCTTCTGTGCGCACACTAAGGGCTCGCTCACACTAGGGGGTGTTTTATGTAAGAGGAGCGGGTGTGTATCTCCCTTCTCTCGCTCCTGCCCTGTATCTTCTGTGCGCACACCAAGGGCTCGCTCACACTAGGGGGGGGGTTTATGTAAGAGGATCGGGTGTGTATCTCCCTTCTCTCGCTCCTGCCCTGTACCTTCTGTGCGCACACTAAGGGCTCGCTCACACTAGGGGGTGTTTTATGTAAGAGGAGCGGGTGTGTATCTCCCTTCTCTCGCTCCTGCCCTGTACCTTCTGTGCGCACACTAAGGGCTCGCTCACACTAGGGGGTGTTTTATGTAAGAGGAGCGGGTGTGTATCTCCCTTCTCTCGCTCCTGCCTTGTACCTTCTGTGCGCACACTAAGGGCTCGCTCACACTAGGGGGTGTTTTATGTAAGAGGAGCGGGTGTGTATCTCCTTTCTCTCACTACTGCCCTGTACCTTCTGTGCGCACACTAAGGGCTCGCTCACACTAGGTGGTGTTTTATGTAAGAGGAGCGGGTGTGTATCTCCCATCTCTCGCTTCTGCCCTGTACCTTCTGTGTGCACACTAAGGGCTCGCTCACACTAGGGGGTGTTTTATGTAAGAGGAGCGGGTGTGTATCTCCCTTCTCTCGCTCCTGCCCTGTACCTTCTGTGCGCACACTAAGGGCTCGTTCACAATAGGGGGTGTTTTATGTAAGAGGAGCGGGTGTGTATCTCCCATCTCTCGCTTCTGCCCTGTACCTTCTGTGTGCACACTAAGGGCTCGCTCACACTAGGGGGTGTTTTATGTAAGAGGATCGGGTGTGTATCTCCCTTCTCTCGCTCCTGCCCTGTACCTTCTGTGCGCACACTAAGGGCTCGCTCACACTAGGGGGTTATGTAAGAGGAGCGGATGTGTATCTCCCTTCTCTCGCTCCTGCCCTGTACCTTCTGTGCGCACACTAAGGGCTCGCTCACACTAGAGGGTGTTTTATGTAAGAGGAGCGGGTGTGTATCTCCCTTCTCTCGCTCCTGCCCTGTACCTTCTGTGCGCACACTAAGGGCTCATTCACACTAGGGGGTGTTTTCAGACTTTTTTCAAGTGCAGATGATTTTTAAAATCGCCCACAAAACGCTGGTGCAATGAATCTCTATGAGAAGGTTCATATCAGCGCAGTTAGTGCGCTGTGCGTTCAGCAAAGTGCTGCCTGTACTATTTTAGGTCATTTTTGCTATAATGGAAGGTATAGGAAGAGCGCTAAATGCTCACAAAACCGCTTTATGCGGCGATTGTGTTTGCGTTTTGGAGAATAAATACATTGTATTTATAATTTTCCAGGTCAAAGAGTTCACTGCCTTACCTGTGTCAGGGAGTGAATCACAAAACCGCTTAGAAAAGCGCTTTTACCAGAAATGCAGTGCGCAGTGGAGCGCCAGGAGGGGGGAAAAAGTGCACTAAAACACAAACCGCTTGCATTTTCGATTTTAGGTGTGAATGAGGCCCAAGTCTGCCGTGTCATTGGGTATTTTTGCTTGATATGCAAAAGCAAACAACTAAAGCAAAGGAGGGCAGTAGTGTCCCATTCTGCAGTGCATCATCTGTACTAAAATATATTCAAATTGCTCTGCAGATTGGAATGTTTCCGCTCTCCTTTGCCTAGTTGTTTGTCGTTGCATAGAAACCGCATACCTCCAATGACATGGCGGAGACAGTGTGTTAAGAGAAATACATGACAGGAGTGAGAGAAGGGGGCAGACACTCTCGGCTCCTGTTACCTCCTATTGGCAGGCAGATTAGCAATTTCTACAGCGGCCACATGAGATACAACTCGCGTGTGTGTGTGGAGGGGGGGTGGAGATCAGGGGCTTTACTACATTTCACCGTCGGCACCTACAAAAGTGGACTATTCCTCTGTCCACTGCTCTCTATAGGGAACTGTGAGGCCCCATTCACACCTAAAAATGAAAAGCAAACGCAAGCGTTTTGAATTTTTGCAGCTGTTTTTTCCCCCTTCCGGCGCTCCATTGCACACTGCATTTTTGTAAAAAGCGCTTTTCTAACCGGTTTTGTGATTCACTCCCTGACACAAGTAAGGAAGTGAACCCTTTGACCCAGAAAAGAATAAATACAATGTATTCATTCTTAAAAACACAAGCACAGTCGCTGCATAAAGCGGTTTTGTGAGCGGTTTTTCTACACCTTCCATTATAGGAAAAACGCCTCAGAAATGTTCCAGGCAACGCTTTGCTGAGCGGATCGGAAATGAACGGCTCAGATGTGAACTGTCTCATAGGGAATCATTACATAAAATTTTAAAAATCACCTGCGCTTGAAAAAAGGCGGAACACGCCCCCTCGCCCCTAGTGTGAATGGGCCCTCAAACAGGTTCCATGACGAAAAAACCATTACATGCCAAAATATACACAAAGTCCTTTATTTATAATGCTTTTACATCCATTACCAATGTTGCCACAAAAATACTTTCTTCCGTGGGTTCCTTTAAGTGAGAAAAAGTAAAACAGGGTTAGGAATGTGCCGGGACCATCAGGGTGACCTACTGATCCGTTACTCCCAGAGGATCTAATCTCTTCCAGCAATTCCATATCTCACAATATTGTTTCATGTTACCTTTGGCTCCACAAACTAGTTCCTCCATTTCTCTACCCCTATTGGTCCATTGTTTTATACTGGGGATCTGGTGATTGGCCCATTTTCAAGCTGCATACATTTGCATGAACTCGGAAATATTTGCATCTCATTGGCCATCTTAAAAGGACTTACGAGGTGAAATCTTAAAAAAAAAAGTCAAATACCTGCGTGCTCATTTCAGGCACGGAGGACGCCGTCCGCGCCGTTCCGCCGGGTCCCGACCGCTCGGCCCAGGTCGGGCTCTCTTGGCTGCACAAAGATGGCCACATGAGCCGGCCGCGGCTGCGCAGTCCGCTTAGCCACGAGTGCGGCTGCGCAGCTCTAGGGCCAACTTGTAGCGTGGATCGGGGGTTGGCCCTAGAGCTGTGCAGCCGCACTCGCGGCTAAGCGGACTGCGCAGCCGCGGCCGGCTCATGTGGCTATCTTTGTGCAGCCAAGAGAGCCCGACCCGGACCGAGCGGTCGGGACCCGGCCGGGGGGCTATTGAGCGCAGGGGACCCGGCGGAACAGCACGGAGGGCGCGGACGGCGTCCTCCATGCCTGAAATGAGCATACAGGTATTTGACTTTTTTTAAGATTTCACCTCGTAAGTCCTTTAATGTAGAGCTACCATATGGATGTGTCTCCATAGTTACAGGGAGTGTCAGTTTCTTGCCCCAGACTGGGAGGAAGAGGCAGAATCACTGGAGAAACTGTCTGGACTGGGATGTCCACTTAATCCCTCCATATCTCTCCTGGGACTCCCATTCTCTTCTGGCCGCGCTCCTCCTCCCAGCAGCTCCTCCTCCCAGCAGCCCCTCCTCCCAGGAGCTGACAGACTGGTAGAGTTGGGCCGAACGGTTCGCCTGCGAACGGTTCCATGCGAACTTCCATGGTTCGCGTCCCGCAGGCGAACCTTTGCGGAAGTTCGGTTCGCCCCATAATGCACCATGGAGGGTCAACTTTGACCCTCTACATCACAGTCAGCAGGCCCAATGTAGCCAATTCGGCTACACTAGCCCCTGGAGCCCCACCCCCCTTATATAAGGCAGGCAGCGGCGGCCATTACGGTCACTCGTGTGCCTTCATTAGTGAAGGTAGGGCGAGCTGCTGCAGACTGTCTCTCATAGGGAAAGATTAGTTAGGCTTAGCTTGTTCCTGGCTGCATACCTGTTCTGTTCAGTGAGCCCACTGCATACCTGTTCAGTGAACCTGCCACTGCATACCTGTTCTGTGAACCCACCACTGCATACCTGTTCTGTGAACCCACCACTGCATACCTGTTCAGTGAACCCACCACTGCATACCTGTTCAGTGAACCCACCACTGCATACCTGTTCTGTGAACCCACCACTGCATACCTGTTCTGTGAACCCACCACTGCATACCTGTACTGTGAACCCACCACTGCAATAGTGAACCCACCACTGCATACCTGTTCAGTGAACCCACCACTGCATACCTGTTCAGTGAACCTGCCACTGCATACCTGTTCTGTGAACCCGCCACTGTATACCTGTTCTGTTCAGTGAACCCGCCACTGTATACCTGTTCAGTGAACCCGCCACTGCATACCTGTTGTGTTCAGTGAACCCGCCACTGTATACCTGTTGTGTTCAGTGAACCCGCCACTGCATACCTGTTCTGTTCAGTGAACCTGCCACTGCATACCTGTTCTGTTCAGTGAACCCGCCACTGCATACCTGTTCAGTGAACCCACCACTGCATACCTGTTGTGTTCAGTGAACCCGCCACTGTATACCTGTTCTGTTCAGTGAACCCGCCACTGCATGTAAAGCCACCAAAACCTGCACTCTCGCCATGGTGCGCACCAGTCCAGCACGACAGTCACTACACAAACAGCTGTTTGCGGTGCGTTACACGGTGAGTTTGGTGTGTCAGTGTGAAGCAGTACCTTAATTACACTACCTGATTGATGTATACACATGCAAGATGTTTTAAAGCACTTTAAGCCTGTCATTAGCAATTCAATGTGATTTCTGCCCTTAAAAACGCTGCTTTGCGTCAAATCCAGATTTTTCCCGGGGACTTTTGGCGTGTATCCCACTCCGCCATGCCCCCCTCCAGGTGTTAGACCCCTTGAAACATCTTTTCCATCACTTTTGTGGCCAGCATAATTTTTTTTTTTTCAAAGTTCGCATCCCCATTGAAGTCTATTGCGGTTCGCGAACTTTAACGCGAACCGAACGTTCCGCGAAAGTTCGCTAACCCGGTTCGCGAACCTAAAATCGGAGGTTCGGCCCAACTCTACAGACTGGTAGCCAGGACATGGAAGTCCTCTCCTCCCTCCTCCATTACTGAGCTTGTCCTGGAATCAGGTGACACCCCAGGGCAGTAACATGACTATATGTACTCTGTAAAGTGCTGCATAAGATGTCAGCGCTATATAAATACATAATAATAATATGGTACGACAGACTATGACTATGGTAGGATTAGATTGTGAGCTCCTCGGAGGACAGTCAGTGACATGACTATGTACTCTGTAATGTGCTGCATAAGATGTCAGTGCTATATAAATACATAATAATAATAATATGGTAGGACATTAGACTAATATGGCCTCAATTCACGGAGCGTTATCAAACGTTTATCAAACACTTTATCAAACGTTTGATAATTTACCTCATGGGTAAAATCTCACTAAGGTGTTATATATTTGTTGAACGTTTTATCGGTAAAACATTCGATAAATATATAACACCTTAGGGAATTTAAAATGAGATTTTACCCATGAGGTAAATTATCAAACGTTTGATAAAGTGTTTGATAAATGTTTGATAATGCTCCGTGAATTGAGGCCTATGACTATGGTAGGATTAGATTGTGAGCTCCTCGGAGGACAGTCAGTGACATGACAATGTACTCTGTAAAGTGCTGCATAAGATGTCAGCACTATATAAATACATAATAATAATATGGTAGGACATTAGACTATGACTATGGTAGGATTAGATTGTGAGCTCCTCGGAGGACAGTCAGTGACATGACTATGTACTCTGTAATGTGCTGCAGAAGATGTCAGCGCTATATAAATACATAATAATAATATGGTAGGACATTAGACTATGACTATGGTAGGATTAGATTGTGAGCTCCTCGGAGGACAGTCAGTGACATGACAATGTACTCTGTAAAGTGCTGCATAAGATGTCAGCACTATATAAATACATAATAATAATATGGTAGGACATTAGACTATGACTATGGTAGGATTAGATTGTGAGCTCCTCGGAGGACAGTCAGTGACATGACTATGTACTCTGTAATGTGCTGCAGAAGATGTCAGCGCTATATAAATACATAATAATAATATGGTAGGAGTGTAGGACATTAGACTATGACTATGGTAGGATTAGATTGTGAGCTCCTCGGAGGACAGTCAGTGACATGACTATGTACTCTGTAACGTGCTGCAGAAGATATCAGTGCTATATAAATAGTCATTAGACTATGACTATGGTAGGATTATTGCTAATAAGAACTATAGGAGGCGCCAAAGATATTCTATTCTCTAAGTAACAAAATGTAGGAGTAAATTTGTCTTACTTCCATAAAAGAAAAAAACAACTGGGTAGATATAAATTGTAATGATGCACAAAATAAGACAATGCGTTTCACAGGTGCTGCCCTGTTTCCTCTGGTCAATAACAAGTGCCTAAGTCTGCAGCAGTCACGGGTGTGAGCACCTTTTATTAATAATAGAAATTGCACCTTGTATGTATTTAGAGAGTTTATCCTGTCTAACTCCCCCTCATCTGTGACTAACCACAAGTTGTAATTTGATCTCCACCTGTGTCAGCTGACTGCTACGGCAGCTTCCATGAAAGCAGGAAGTAGATACACTGCAGATGTATTGCAGGATTTGTATCAGAAGTTCGGAGTTCAGGTCCCCTTTAAAGACTGTTCTGTTTTGATCATGGTCTGTGTCTACATATCGGCGTTCCCTCCCTGGCAAATAGCTCATGTGATTACTGTGTGAGCCATTGTCAGATGCTCTCAGGGTGAATAGATCTGAGCAGCAGCACTGATGTACATTGTTACATTTAGAAGGGGGTAATACTGTGTACCAGGGTGTCCGATTGCTGTAAATAATACCCAACAAAATCACATATAAGCTTCTGTATGTGACATGACTTGTATGGTTCTGACCCAGTTCTGTATCATGACTGAAGAAGCCACTTCACATTGCAAGTGCAACCGCACACACAAGCAATACACGTACAATCACGCATGAGATGCATCTGACAGATTTCACTTACTATCAATATACACCCAGCAGCTCTGGCCACATATTCTGAATACAGGGCATCTCTCCTGTATTCCGAGGAACACCTCCCTATGTCATATACGCCCAGCAGCTCTGGCCAGATATTCTGTATACAGGGCATCTCTCCTGTATTCCGAGGACCACCTCCCTATGTCATATACACCCAGCAGCTCTGGCCACATATTCTGTATACAGGGCATCTCTCCTGTATTCCGAGGAACACCTCCCTATGTCATATACACCCAGCAGCTCTGGCCAGATATTCTGTATACAGGGCATCTCTCCTGTATTCCGAGGAACACCTCCCTATGTCATATACACCCAGCAGCTCTGGCCACATATTCTGTATACAGGGCATCTCTCCTGTATTCCGAGGAACACCTCCCTATGTCATATACGCCCAGCAGCTCTGGCCACATATTCTGTATACCGGGCATCTCTCCTGTATTCCGAGGAACACTTCCCTATGTCATATACGCCCAGCAGCTCTGGCCAGATATTCTGTATACAGGGCATCTCTCCTGTATTCCGAGGAACACCTCCCTATCTCATATACACCCAGCAGCTCTGGCCAGATATTCTGTATACAGGGCATCTCTCCTGTATTCCGAGGAACACCTCCCTATCTCAAATACGCCCAGCAGCTCTGGTCAGATATTCTGTATACAGGGCATCTCTCCTGTATTCCGAGGAACACTTCCCTATGTCATATACGCCCAGCAGCTCTGGCCACGTATTCTGTATACAGGGCATCTCTCCTGTATTCCGAGGAACACCTCCCTATGTCATATACACCCAGCAGCTCTGGCCACATATTCTGTATACAGGGCATCTCTCCTGTATTCCGAGGAACACCTCCCTATGTCATATACACCCAGCAGCTCTGGCCACATATTCTGTATACAGGGCATCTCTCCTGTATTCCGAGGAACACCTCCCTATGTCATATACACCCAGCAGCTCTGGCCACGTATTCTGTACACAGGGCATCTCTCCTGTATTCCGAGGAACACTTCCCTATGTCATATACGCCCAGCAGCTCTGGCCACATATTCTGTATACAGGGCATCTCTCCTGTATTCCGAGGAGCACCCTCTATGTCATATACACCCAGCAGCTCTGGCCACATATTCTGTACACAGGGCATCTCTCCTGTATTCCGAGGAACACCTCCCTATGTCATATACACCCAGCAGCTCTGGCCACATATTCTGTATACAGGGCATCTCTCCTGTATTCCGAGGAACACCTCCCTATGTCATATACACCCAGCAGCTCTGGCCAGATATTCTGTATACAGGGCATCTCTCCTGTATTCCGAGGAACACCTCCCTATGTCATATACACCCAGCAGCTCTGGCCACGTATTCTGTACACAGGGCATCTCTCCTGTATTCCGAGGAACACTTCCCTATGTCATATACGCCCAGCAGCTCTGGCCACATATTCTGTATAC
The DNA here is from genome assembly GCF_040937935.1 of Hyperolius riggenbachi. NCBI lineage: Eukaryota > Metazoa > Chordata > Amphibia > Anura > Hyperoliidae > Hyperolius > Hyperolius riggenbachi. Next base: position 281,483,445 of record NC_090655.1, read on the forward strand.
AGGGCATCTCTCCTGTATTCCGAGGAGCACCCTCTATGTCATATACACCCAGCAGCTCTGGCCACATATTCTGTACATAGGGCATCTCTCCTGTATTCCGAGGAACACCTCCCTATGTCATATACACCCAGCAGCTCTGGCCACATATTCTGTATACAGGGCATCTCTCCTGTATTCCGAGGAACACCTCCCTATGTCATATACACCCAGCAGCTCTGGCCACATATTCTGTATACAGGGCATCTCTCCTGTATTCCGAGGAGCACCCTCTATGTTATATACACCCAGCAGCTCTGGCCACATATTCTGTATACAGGGCATCTCTCCTGTATTCCGAGGAGCACCCTCTATGTCATATACACCCAGCAGCTCTGGCCACATATTCTGTATACAAGGCATCTCTCCTGTATTCCGAGGAGCACCCTCTATGTCATATACACCCAGCAGCTCTGGCCACATATTCTGTATACAGGGCATCTCTCCTGTATTCCGAGGAACATCTCCCTATGTCATATACACCCAGCAGCTCTGGCCAGATATTCTGTATACAGGGCATCTCTCCTGTATTCCGAGGAAAACCTCCCTATGTCATATACACCCAGCAGCTCTGGCCAGATATTCTGTATACAGGGCATCTCTCCTGTATTCCGAGGAACACCTCCCTATGTCATATACACCCAGCAGCTCTGGCCACATATTCTGTATACAGGGCATCTCTCCTGTATTCCGAGGAACACCTCCCTATGTCATATACACCCAGCAGCTCTGGCCACATATTCTGAATACAGGGCATCTCTCCTGTATTCCGAGGATCACCTCCCTATATCACATACACCCAGCAGCTCTGGCCAGATATTCTGTATACAGGGCATCTCTCCTGTATTCCGAGGACCACCTCCCTATGTCACATACTCCCAGCAGCTCTGGCCACATATTCTGTATACAGGGCATCTCTCCTGTATTCCGAGGACCACCTCCCTAGATCACATACGCCCAGCAGCTCTGGCCAGATATTCTGTATACAGGGCATCTCTCCTGTATTCCGAGGAACACCTCCCTATGTCACATACACCCAGCAGCTCTGGCCACATATTCTGTATACAGGGCATCTCTCCTGTATTCCGAGGAACACCTCCCTATGTCACATACACCGAGCAGCTCTGGCGGCTGGCCAGATATTCTGTATACAAGGCATCTCTCCTGTATTCCGAGGAAAACCTCCCTATGTCATATACACCCAGCAGCTCTGGCCAGATATTCTGTATACAGGGCATCTCTCCTGTATTCCGAGGAACATCTCCCTATGTCATATACACCCAGCAGCTCTGGCCACATATTCTGTATACAGGGCATCTCTCCTGTATTCCGAGGAACACCTCCCTATGTCATATACACCCAGCAGCACTGGCCACATATTCTGTATACAGGGCATCTCTCCTGTATTCCGAGGAAAACCTCCCTATGTCATATACACCCAGCAGCTCTGGCCAAATATTCTGTATACAGGGCATCTCTCCTGTATTCCGGGGAACACTTCCCTATGTCATATACGCCCAGCAGCTCTGGCCACATATTCTGTATACAGGGCATCTCTCCTGTATTCCGGGGAACACCTCCCTATGTCATATACGCCCAGCAGCTCTGGCCAAATATTCTGTATACAGGGCATCTCTCCTGTATTCCGGGGAACACCTCCCTATGTCATATACGCCCAGCAGCTCTGGCCAGATATTCTGTATACAGGGCATCTCTCCTGTATTCCGAGGACCACCTCCCTATATCACATACACCCAGCAGCTCTGGCCACATATTCTGTATACAGGGCATCTCTCCTGTATTCCGAGGAGCACCCTCTATGTCATATACACCCAGCAGCTCTGGCCACATATTCTGTATACAGGGCATCTCTCCTGTATTCCGAGGAGCACCCTCTATGTCATATACACCCAGCAGCTCTGGCCACATATTCTGTATACAAGGCATCTCTCCTGTATTCCGAGGAGCACCCTCTATGTCATATACACCCAGCAGCTCTGGCCACATATTCTGTATACAGGGCATCTCTCCTGTATTCCGAGGAACACCTCCCTATGTCATATACACCCAGCAGCTCTGGCCAGATATTCTGTATACAGGGCATCTCTCCTGTATTCCGAGGAACACCTCCCTATGTCATATACACCCAGCAGCTCTGGCCACATATTCTGTATACCGGGCATCTCTCCTGTATTCCGAGGAACACCTCCCTATGTCATATACACCCAGCAGCTGTGGCCACATATTCTGTATACCGGGCATCTCTCCTGTATTCCGAGGAACACCTCCCTATGTCATATACACCCAGCAGCTCTGGCCACATATTCTGTATACCGGGCATCTCTCCTGTATTCCGAGGAACACCTCCCTATGTCATATACACCCAGCAGCTCTGGCCACATATTCTGTATACCGGGCATCTCTCCTGTATTCCGAGGAACACCTCCCTATGTCATATACACCCAGCAGCTCTGGCCACATATTCTGTATACCGGGCATCTCTCCTGTATTCCGAGGAACACCTCCCTATGTCATATACACCCAGCAGCTCTGGCCACATATTCTGTATACAGGGCATCTCTCCTGTATTCCGAGGAGCACCTCCCTATGTCATATACACCCAGCAGCTCTGGCCACATATTCTGTATACAGGGCACCTCTCCTGTATTCCGAGGAACACCTCCCTATGTCATATACACCCAGCAGCTCTGGCCACATATTCTGTATACAGGGCATCTCTCCTGTATTCCGAGGACCACCTCCCTATGTCATATACACCCAGCAGCTCTGGCCACATATTCTGTATACAGGCAGGGCATCTCTCCTGTATTCCGAGGAACACCTCCCTATGTCATATACACCCAGCAGCTCTGGCCAGATATTCTGTATACAGGGCATCTCTCCTGTATTCCGAGGAACACCTCCCTATGTCATATACACCCAGCAGCTCTGGCCACATATTCTGTATACAGGGCATCTCTCCTGTATTCCGAGGACCACCTCCCTATGTCATATACACCCAGCAGCTCTGGCCAGATATTCTGTATACAGGGCATCTCTCCTGTATTCCGAGGACCACCTCCCTATGTCATATACACCCAGCAGCTCTGGCCACATATTCTGTATACAGGGCATCTCTCCTGTATTCCGAGGAACACCTCCCTATGTCACATACACCCAGCAGCTCTGGCCACATATTCTGTATACAGGGCATCTCTCCTGTATTCCGAGGACCACCTCCCTATGTCACATACACCCAGCAGCTCTGGCCAGATATTCTGTATACAGGGCATCTCTCCTGTATTCCGAGGAACACCTCCCTATGTCACATACACCCAGCAGCTCCGGCCAGATATTCTGTACACAGGGCATCTCTCCTGTATTCCGAGGAACACCTCCCTATGTCATATACACCCAGCAGCTCTGGCCACATATTCTGTATACAGGGCATCTCTCCTGTATTCCGAGGAACACCTCCCTATGTCATATACACCCAGCAGCTCTGGCCAAATATTCTGTATACAGGGCATCTTTCCTGTATTCCGAGGAACACCTCCCTATGTCATATACACCCAGCAGCTCTGGCCACATATTCTGTATACAGGGCATCTTTCCTGTATTCCGAGGAGCACCTCCCTATGTCATATACACCCAGCAGCTCTGGCCAGATATTCTGTATACAGGGCATCTCTCCTGTATTCCGAGGAACACCTCCCTATGTCATATACACCCAGCAGCTCTGGCCAGATATTCTGTATACAGGGCATCTCTCCTGCATTCCGAGGAAAACCTCCCTATGTCATATACACCCAGCAGCTCTGGCCACATATTCTGTATACAGGGCATCTCTCCTGTATTCCGAGGAACACCTCCTTATGTCATATACACCCAGCAGCTCTGGCCACATATTCTGTATACAGGGCATCTCTTCTGTATTCCGAGAAACACCTCCCTATGTTATATACACCCAGCAGCTCTGGCCACATATTCTGTATACAAGGCATCTCTCCTGTATTCCGAGGAACACCTCCCTATGTCATATACACCCAGCAGCTCTGGCCACATATTCTGTACACAGGGCATCTCTCCTGTATTCCGAGGAACACCTCCCTATGTCATATACACCCAGCAGCTCTGGCCACATATTCTGTACACAGGGCATCTCTCCTGTATTCCGAGGAACACCTCCCTATGTCATATACACCCAGCAGCTCTGGCCAGATATTCTGTATACAGGGCATCTCTCCTGTATTCCGAGAAACACCTCCCTATGTCATATACGCCCAGCAGCTCTGGCCACATATTCTGTATACCGGGCATCTCTCCTGTATTCCGAGGAACACCTCCCTATGTCATATACGCCCAGCAGCTCTGGCCACATATTCTGTATACAGGGCATCTCTCCTGTATTCCGAGGAACACCTCCCTATGTCATATACGCCCAGCAGCTCTGGCCACATATTCTGTATACAGGGCATCTCTCCTGTATTCCGAGGAACACCTCCCTATGTCATATACACCCAGCAGCTCTGGCCACATATTCTGTATACAGGGCATCTCTCCTGTATTCCGAGGACCACCTCCCTATGTCATATACACCCAGCAGCTCTGGCCAGATATTCTGTATACAGGGCATCTCTCCTGTATTCCGAGGAACACCTCCCTATGTCATATACACCCAGCAGCTCTGGCCACATATTCTGTATACAGGGCATCTCTCCTGTATTCCGAGGAACACCTCCCTATGTCACATACACCCAGCAGCTCTGGCCACATATTCTGTATACAGGGCATCTCTCCTGTATTCCGAGGAACACCTCCCTATGTCACATGATACTCCCAGCAGCTCTGGCCACATATTCTGTATACAGGGCATCTCTCCTGTATTCCGAGGAACACCTGCCTATGTCATATACGCCCAGCAGCTCTGGCCACATATTCTGTATACAGGGCATCTCTCCTGTATTCCGAGGAACACCTGCCTATGTCATATACGCCCAGCAGCTCTGGCCAGATATTCTGTATACAGGGCATCTCTCCTGTATTCTGAGGAACACCTCCCTATGTCATATACACCCAGCAGCTCTGGCCACATATTCTGTATACAGGGCATCTCCTGTATTCCGAGGACCACCTCCCTATGTCAGATACACCCAGCAGCTCTGGCCACATATTCTGTATACAGGGCATCTCTCCTGTATTCCGAGGAGCACCCTCTATGTCATATACACCCAGCAGCTCTGGCCAGATATTCTGTATACAGGGCATCTCTCCTGTATTCCGAGGAACACCTCCCTATGTCACATACACCCAGCAGCTCCGGCCAGATATTCTGTACACAGGGCATCTCTCCTGTATTCCGAGGAACACCTCCCTATGTCATATACACCCAGCAGCTCTGGCCACATATTCTGTATACAGGGCATCTCTCCTGTATTCCGAGGAACACCTCCCTATGTCATATACACCCAGCAGCTCTGGCCACATATTCTGTATACAGGGCATCTCTCCTGTATTCCGAGGACCACCTCCCTATATCACATACACCCAGCAGCTCTGGCCAGATATTCTGTATACAGGGCATCTCTCCTGTATTCCGAGGAACACCTCCCTATGTCATATACACCCAGCAGCTCTGGCCAGATATTCTGTATACAGGGCATCTCTCCTGCATTCTGAGGAAAACCTCCCTATGTCATATACACCCAGCAGCTCTGGCCACATATTCTGTATACAGGGCATCTCTCCTGTATTCCGAGGAACACCTCCTTATGTCATATACACCCAGCAGCTCTGGCCACATATTCTGTATACAGGGCATCTCTCCTGTATTCCGAGGAACACCTCCCTATGTCATATACACCCAGCAGCTCTGGCCACATATTCTGTATACAAGGCATCTCTCCTGTATTCCGAGGACCACCTCCCTATGTCATATACGCCCAGCAGCTCTGGCCACATATTCTGTATACAGGGCATCTCTCCTGTATTCCGAGGAACATCTCCCTATGTCATATACGCCCAGCAGCTCTGGCCACATATTCTGTATACAGGGCATCTCTCCTGTATTCCGAGGACCACCTCCCTATGTCATATACGCCCAGCAGCTCTGGCCAGATATTCTGTATACAGGGCATCTCTCCTGTATTCTGAGGACCACCTCCCTATGTCACATACACCCAGCAGCTCTGGCCACATATTCTGTATACAGGGCATCTCTCCTGTATTCCGAGGAACACCTCCCTATGTCATATACGCCCAGCAGCTCTGGCCACATATTCTGTATACAAGGCATCTCTCCTGTATTCCGAGGAACACCTCCCTATGTCATATACGCCCAGCAGCTCTGGCCAGATATTCTGTATACAGGGCATCTCTCCTGTATTCCGAGGAACACCTCCCTATGTCATATACACCCAGCAGCTCTGGCCACGTATTCTGTATACAGGGCATCTCTCCTGTATTCCGAGGAACACCTCCCTATGTCATATACGCCCAGCAGCTCTGGCCACATATTCTGTATACAGGGCATCTCTCCTGTATTCCGAGGACCACCTCCCTATCTCATATACACCCAGCAGCTCTGGCCGCATATTCTGTATACAGGGCATCTCTCCTGTATTCCGAGGAACACCTCCCTATGTCATATACACCCAGCAGCTCTGGCCAGATATTCTGTATACAGGGCATCTCTCCTGTATTCTAATGACCACCTCCTTATGTTATATACACCCAGCAGCTCTGGCCACATATTCTGTATACAGGGCATCTCTCCTGTATTCCGAGGAACACCTCCCTATGTCATATACACCCAGCAGCTCTGGCCAGATATTCTGTATACAGGGCATCTCTCCTGTATTCTAAGGACCACCTCCTTATGTTATATACACCCAGCAGCTCTGGCCACATATTCTGTATACAGGGCATCTCTCCTGTATTCCGAGGAACACCTCCCTATGTCATATACACCCAGCAGCTCTGGCCACATATTCTGTATACAGGGCATCTGTTGTGTATTCCGAGGAACACCTCCCTATGTCATATACACCCAGCAGCTCTGGCCACATATTCTGTATACAGGGCATCTCTCCTGTATTCCGAGGAACACCTCCCTATGTCATATACACCCAGCAGCTTTGGCCACATATTCTGTATACAAGGCATCTCTCCTGTATTCCGAGGAACACCTTCCTATGTCATATTCACACACGTTTAAACTCATTTTAAAGTGGATCCAAGATAAACTTTTACTCATTGCATAATTGTGTTCCTTTCATATAGTTTATAGGGCATTCCTCAAGCCCAATACTTTTTTTGTTTTGTTTAATACTCAAATTCCCTATAAACTAAACAAGCCTCGCCCACATGTTCTCCGGTGCCTTGGCACTCTCAGACCCATGCAGCAAGGGCTTATGGGAGCTCAGTCTGGGCAGGACGAGGAGGAGGCGTTTTTAGTCAGATATTTCAGAGGCAGAGGGAGGAGGAGAGGGAAGTAAAGTTTTCACAGGCTGAGGGCTGGAGATGCAGATCAGCTTGCCTGTGTGTAATGATCAAAAGCGAACATGGCTGCTCTGATTGTATTACAGGAATAATCATAAACCAGTGAAGCTGTTTGCAGCTAGATTTGCTGTGTAAAGTATCTAAATTTTAGATAAGATATATAGACAAGTTACTTGTCATAGTTAGTTTTTCATCCGCTTTAACTCACTGACCAGTTGTAACGATTGGGTGCTGCAACTCAGACGTCTGATTATTTGTGCTCTGCAGAACCACAAATAATACAGACGCTATACCTGATTATGTGGTGATCTGAAGTATCACCAATAATACAAGTATAGCTAGCAGAGTGTATGGTGTGGTGTTTGGTGCAACAGTATAGACTTCTACAGTGGAGCTGGAGGGTCTAACAACACAAATATAAACAATAGAACTTTACCAGAGGAGCTGGCAAAGTATAAGCAAAGAGAGAATCAAAGCAGTTTGGCTAAACCTTACCAGAGGGGCTGGTAAGGTACTAACAGCACAAGTGACTGAATAGTTTAGCTAGCCCTTACCAGAGGAGCTGGCAAGGTACTATCAGTCACCGGAGCTATATACTAACTCTGAACCTCACCAGCGGAATTGGTGGGCACTAGCTACAACAGAACGAGATAGTTTGGCAACACCTTATCAGAGGATCTGGTAAGGTACTATCAGTGATAGGACTGTATCAGTTAATAAGACTTTACCAGAGGAGCTGGTAAAGTACTATCAGTGAAAGACTGTATTAGTTAACAAGACTTTACCAGAGGAGCTGGTAAAATACTTGATCTGGGAATATCCCATTACCTGTCCCCAAACCTTTACCCACTCACCAAACTTCCTCACAAAAATACAAAGGACTACCATTGACGTGGAGAAAATAGGCCAATGCAGCCCAATTTATTGAACAATATTTTAATATAAAACAATTCTTAATAACCTAAGAAGTATAAACCTTGCAGGACAAGGAACCCCGGAAGCTAACAAACGTAGGTAATGCAACTATATATATAACCGGCCCCCAGCCGCAAACTCCGGCTCAGGGACAGCTGCATACCCTTACTAACCTCTTTCAGATGACGGATACCCTGAGAAATTCACCCGCGTGAATTCCTCCAATAATTAACCACCGTCCTCCGGGCTCCCTGCCCCGCCACCACAAACAAGGGAGAAACCTCACCCTTGTGCAGCCCACAAACGGAGCCCCCGCTGAATACCACCCTCTAAAGCCAGGGACCACAAATCTGTACCTATGGCGTTGAGGTGTACTCCATCACGCCTCAGAAACAAATCTAAATCCTCCTCTAAATCTTCGTGTCTCACTGCCACCCCCCCATTCCTAACCACAAACCGGGACACCTCCCTGTTCAGCTTCTTGCGAGCTCGATTAATTTTGTCAACGGACCGAGCCAACCTCCAATGGCTTCTGCCAATAATCTCAGACCACACTATAATTGTTCGTGGGAAAGTCGACCGCATCCTCATGAAATCACATTTTATATCTTGTATAATCTGCCTCGTGGTCCTTGAGGCCAGATCATTCCCACCGACATGGAGAACCAGTACCTCAGGGGCCCTGTCCAGGGCCACGAATCTCTGCAGTTCTGGCAATACCTTGGCCCATTGCATGCCTGGAATTCCGATCGACCGGACAGTTGCAGTCGCTCTCGGGATACCCAACTGCCGGCCGTCCGGCCGCACAGCGGCTCTGCGTGCACCCCATGCGACATATGAGTGGCCGAAAATCCAAACCAAGATTGGAGGAGCTGGGTTATCTGAAATAAACAAAAACTGAACAACTAACATAATACCTAACACTAGTTTACCTCCCCTTCGCTGACCCATCATACCAACTGTGGCCTGACGTACAACTGGAATCTAGCTGATTCCCATCTTCCTATGCTCTTAATCTGATCATCTTGAAGCCCCCATCTGGCCGCCTCCGTGGCCGCTCCTATCCTAAATGAGTGCGATGCAAACTCGGCCGCAACAAGGCCCAAGCTGCTCAATGTTTTCCTAAACACCGCCACAAACTGGTATTTTGTCAATGGCACCCCATCTGCGTGACACAGCCATGAACCACCCGTCCGGGGGCGCACCCTCAAAAACTGACCCACCACCGCCACTGGACAACCCACTGATCCTTCCACGGGGAACAACGTGATCTTCCGGCCCCCGCCTAACTGATCTGTCTTTGATCTACGCAACTGCACCTCCACTCCTGTCTCCGACCATGCCACATCCCCTTCCAAGAAGCCACCCACCCCTCTTTTATTGGGGCTCACTAATTCACTCACCCTGAAAGCCCCGAAAAATGCCAATACAAAAGCAGCACTAAATAACAAAACCTCGTATGGGGAACTACATATCTCTCCCAGCTTCCCCAAAATTGGAATCAACAGGCCAAATGTAACTGGGCGCCTAGTATCCTTGGGGGCTACTACTTGTCTCCTCAAACCTCTCAATGCCATGCGAACTCTGAAATCTTTAGTAACATCAGTTAAACCCTGAACTTTGAAATAAAACGATAATGCAGCCAAATTTTTTGCTATTACCCCCGGGGTGATCCCCGCAACCCCTTTTTCCGCCATGAATTTCAGCAACAAAAACAACCTTTCCTCATCTGCTTGGCAACCTCCAACTTGTCGCCACGACTCCTCCCATTGCGTCCACACCGCTGAATACGCTGCCCAGGTTGATGCTGACAATGATTGAGAAATCCAAACTCCTATTGTCCCACGGGTATCTTCCATAAGGCCGGAGGGCAGGAAGCCCCCTGCCGTTCTGCTCCCGGGACGAGGGTCCAAAATCTCTGCCATTGGAATCGAGAAAGAGCGTCAGCCACTTCATTCTCTACTCCAGGCAAATGGACTGCAAACATCAACATGTTGAATCTCAAACATCTTAACACCAACTGACGCAGTACTCTCACCACCGGAGGTGATGATGCCGTCAAACTATTGATTGCCTGCACCACACCCATATTGTCGCAATTAAATCGGATTCTCCTATTCCTCAACAAAGGTCCCCACAGCTCAACCGCCACCAAGATAGGGAATAATTCTAACAGTATCAAATTTTTCGTCAGGCCTAACGGTTCCCATGTTTCAGGCCAGGCCTCGGCGCACCACTTACCCGAGAAGAACGCACCGAAGCCCAGAGATCCTGCGGCGTCCGTAAATAACTCCAAGTCATGGTTTGCGAGAGCTTCCTCCATCCACATAGAACGGCCATTAAAGTCAGCCAGGAATACCAACCACATACGCAAGTCCTCCTTGTGCTCTGCCACCAACCGGATCCTATGGTGCGGGGACGCAACGCCTGCTGTAGCCCTTGCCAAACGTCGGCAGAAAATACGCCCCATGGGCATAATTCTGCACGCAAAGTTCAGCTTACCGAGAAGCGACTGAAGCTCTCGCAAGGTGATCTTTTTTGAACCGAGCGTCCTGGTAATAGTGAGACGCAAGTCATCCACCTTATCACCAGGCAGCCTGCACTCCATGGCGACCGAGTCGATGACAATCCCCAAAAACTTGATTGTAGTCTGTGGGCCTTCGGTCTTTTCTTCTGCTAAGGGTATGCCAAACTGCGCACACACCTGGCGCATGGAGGCCAGCAGGTAAGCGCATTCAGCTAGAGCCTGCCCCCCGATAAAAAGAAAGTCATCCAAATAATGAATGACTGACTTTAACCCTGACACTTCTTTGACCACCCATTCTACAAACGAACTAAAGCGCTCGAAGTAAGAACAGGATATGGAGCACCCCATCGGGAGGCAGCAGTCTACGTACAGGTGTGACTCCCAAAAGCAGCCCAGCAAGCGAAAACTATCTGGATGCACAGGAAGCAACCGAAAGGCTGCTTCCACATCAGCTTTAGCCAGCAAAGCCCCTTTACCTGTCCTTTTGACCAGCCGGACTGCTGAGTCAAATGACGTATAAACAACCGATGAAGCCTCGGGATCTATACCGTCATTGACCGAAAAACCTCTCGGATGAGAAAGATGATGAATCAGCCTGTACGATCCTGGGTCCTTTTTTGGGACTAAACCTAGTGGAGATACCACCAAGTCAGTAATCGGGGATTCTGAAAAAGGGCCTGCCATGCGGCCCAACTCCACCTCCTTCTGTAATTTGGCAGAAACAACCTCTGGACGTAACATAACAGACTTTAAATTGCGATATGGCGGATGAGAACCTGGAACACCTGAACTAGGAATATGAAAACCCTCCGCAAAACCCTTACGCAGAAAATCCGCATCTGCCGCATCCGGATACCTACTTAGATATCGCTCCATCCTTTCCACCATCACTGGAGTCCTCCCTTTTGTTTGCAGCATCTGCGGAACGACCTTTGTTTTGCTTATAGCACCTGGTAAGGGCATGGCTTCCACCACAGGATGAGCATTCATGCTTGAACCTGCACGAACTTCCGAATCTGCATGCCCCCTCATTAAACTTCCAGCACACTCCTGGCTTCTTATTAGCCGGCTGCCCAGCTGACCCTGAGCTGCCGGCAGCTCCCTGAAAGGGCTGATTGCTCTTAGTCCCGGGGATCATCAACTGCATCCACATGCCTATGTCTTTCTGATCCCACCTGATCGTTGGGCGAATCGCTTTACACTGCCTAAAATGTTCATCATAGCGCAGCCATGCTGAACCTCCGTATAACCTGTGGGCCTCCGCTATACATTCCTGGTAACAAAAAAGGGACGAGCAACACTCGGGTTGCTTCTCCCCCAGTACACTGGCATATATAGAAAAAGCCTGTGACCAGTTTTGGAACGTCCGGGGAATGAGTCGGTACCTCCTACGTTCCTCCTCCTCTTTTTTGCTCTCGTCGGGCTTGACCCGATCCAAGTTAAACTTACCCAATTGCAGTAACGAGAAGATCTCAATATACTCACCCTTCCAAATTTTTTCCCTAACTTCCTGTTTTAAATGCAAACCCAACGGTCCAGAAAAGCAAAGATAAACCTCCCCTTTTGCTGCGTCTGCCAGCCGCACCGTATCCATTTCCTTATCCTTTGGGGCATTCTGCGCCGGGGCAGTGACCACCGCGTTGGTAACCACATTCCCCCCAGGCTGCGTAACCCCACCAGCTGGCACTAATGCTGTGGACCCTCCCACACCCGAAGGAATCCATGCTGCCACAGGTGACTGCTCAGAGGCCACCTGGGTCCGACTAGGCCCCTGTAAGGCATCTCTGATGCCGACAAGCAGGGTATTAATGAGGGATAATGCCGATGATGAGCTGTCCCCTAAACCTGTAGTAACTGCTGACTGTGCTACAGACAGTGATCCCCCACTGCTACTCGCCCCACTAGCACTCTCCCCCCCCCTCACTAGCACATCACCCCTGTTATCATCATTTACAACATTTCCAACAAGGTTGCTCTCACCTGGCTGCACCGGACGTGGGTCCCGATCAGCCGACCCTCTTGGCCTTGCCGCCTCGAACCGACCACCATTTCCATCCGATCTCCCGGAAGCAGCGACCGCAGGGGAAGCGGCCCTGTTGTTACTCCTGCGCCTTTCACTTTCCAGTCGCCTCTCACCAGACCCCTCAGATTGGCGGTCCCCGTCTCGAGCCGACTGACCACGAAGTGATCCATTGCGCCCAGACCGTCCTCTGCTACCCGATGCTGTTTCCTGACGAGGTGGTGACGGAGAAGATGACCTGCCATGCCCAGCAGCCGCACTCCGTATGCTGCTATCAGAGCTACTGGACCTTGGTCTGCAAGCTTGCTTCCCCTTAGCAGCTGTCACCTTCTTCCCAGACCCCGGATTGGAGTCCTTCTTTGATCGCTTGGACTGCCTGGGTGTAGGGGCATCAGCCTCACGCTGCCGCCTCCCCTCTGCCGCCTTGTTTCCCCTAGTATCCTTCAGACCACTTCGCCTGTTTGAAGCTGCTGCTCCGCTCTGCTTGGGGTTACCTCTGCGCTGTTTGCCGCCACTAGGCCCCATACCGCTTGGGCCCGCCACCTCCTGGTCTCCTTGTGGTCGTTTACTCCCAGCTACTTTGCTCCCAGCCGCGCTATTCTTCCTTGCTGGGGGGGCTGTAGTAGCTTGTCCCGGGCTACCTCCTCTCCTCTGACCTGCGGGGGAAGCGCTGGGACTCAGCCGCTCCGGCGGCCTGGAGATGCGTGCACTGACCCGCCCGGCTTGTTCGCTGGCTGCGCCCTCCGTCCTGTCGGGCGTTTTGTCAATGTTTGTATAACTTGTTTAAAAATAAATATAAAATCAAAAATGTAAATGTAATGCTCCTGGGAAAATAGGAGGAGCTAAAATACAAACATACGCCTAACTGTGTGAGCTTGTTTTCCGAGGTTTTACAGTACTGGTTTAAACATGCACATAAATGTGGACCAATTTATAAAAATATCGAATAAATATTACAATATCAAAACAATATAATATTGCACTTTTGATATAAAACAAAACTCATAAGGTCATTCTTATAATAAGCAATGAGCTGGATAATAATTTCAGTAAAACATCAAAATGTTATTATACTTATTCACCAATACAAAAGGCTTAAACCAATTAGCAGTCAACTCAAATACAGTGCAGAGTTATGACTCATCAAATATGGCCGTCGGCCCTGTTACTCAATTTACCACAGGGTCTCTGGAGACAAAATGGATGAATTGAACGACAACAAAATGGCTGTTATCAAAATCAAAATGGCTGCTATCAAAAACAAAATGGTGGCTATCAAAAACAAAATGGTGGCTATCAAAAACAAAATGGTGGCTATCAAAAATCAAAATTGCGCAGTCCAAAATCAAAAATGCGCTATCCAAAATAAACTGGCTGATGTCAGCTATACCATTCAATATAACAAATTTAGGATGACTCAGTGGATCTGACGACTGGGCGTTACCCCACAATCGCTATGCAATCAACTATAAATGACAGGAATTTTCCCACTGTCTATACTTTAACCTCCGCTGGCCTGTGATACTACACAGAGCAAGCGGGTAAAATACATATAATTTTGGAATAAGATATCTATTGAGTCGTCCTAAATTTGGCTAGGTGTGGCTTGCACATGCTGCGGCAAAGTATCAAAATATCTAGAGGAGGTAGCTTAAAGTATCTAGCGCTTTTATCCAAAACAAGTTATGGCATTCACAGTCAGCGATTCTCGAACTATTGGTTGTGTTAAACGACAGAAAAATATACCCACTGAATGGGTTTTATCAAATATATGGAATGAGTAATTCCTGTGCACTGGAAGAACGCACTCCCTTTGGCTATAAATGACTATAAACTTAAGAAAGACAATCGTCAATAAATCAAAAGTTCAGATACTCGTGCTGTGATAAGCCATATGACTAAAAAGAAAAATCAGAACTGGGTTCAAGTATAGTCACCAAGATGGCCTCTGGGCGTGTTCCTCTTAGGCGTGGCTGTGTTCAGATGGCATGAATCCTCTATGTCCTGGTCTGCTCAGATCTCCTGATGGTCTGATGATTATCCTCATTGAATGACCCCTCTCATCTTATTCCCCTCACTACCTATGGTCCTGCCCAGGAGATTAAATCTTCTAGCCTATCACTGGGCAGTGGGAGTGACCAATGGGAGTGATCAGTCACTAATCTTTAACTCAAGTGTAATGTTGGATTTCACCCTCTGGAGGTGCTGTTGGCTAACTAATCACCTTATTAATAGGATATGTGGCAAAATTAAAGACATTTTGATTGTGTTTTATTATAGCCCACAGTGAATGAATCAATGTTATAAACATTTCATATCTTATGGATAGCTGATCTGGATGGGATCACTGGTTATTATTTATTATACAGTGACCTTTTCTATCATATCCAAGATAGATTTGATTTTATCCAAAATCATAGTGGCATATTGAAAACCACCATGGACCTCCTTATATAAAACATTGTTTTTGTTAGCATGGTTTTATATCTCTAACATTATTGTTTAATATACAACACTGGTAACCATATAACATTTCTATACCATTCTGGATATATTCATTCAGGGAATCTTTATATTAACACGTATACATTTTCAATAACATTTTCATATTGTTACTGGTTTGCCCAGCTATAAGAAAAATAAAGGTATTTCCTAAGCCTTGTGTTTGTGTCTGGACTTTGGAAACACAAATATTGCATAGAAACCTTGCATGGGTTTTGGTTTCACATTCAATGTAGCCAGGTTTGAGCCATTGTATACAGATATTAGTCCATTTTTAAACACACTATTGTCACTCAGACTCCTCTTGTTTGCTATCTTGTCAAGTGTTTTGACCTAAAACAAAGAATGGTCTGATATCATTGTTCCCAGTAAGGTGAATGGGATTACCCATTGCAAATAGCACATCAGCTGACTGCCTGTTGTTCAACATCTGACCTTCCTTTAGAGACACATACAAGTCAGCCTTGCATGGCAATATTACATCGCCATATTAAAATATGCTCTGCCTTTCTCAATGATCAATGTATATGTTAACCTATAATCACCCTACATTAAGAAGTCTTTGTCTTCTGTAACCTAAGGAAAGGAAATTATTTAGGTTTTATTTGTATTTGATCATGTACAGTTCAGTTTATCGGAAAAACGATATTCCGCCATATGGAAATCTCGACACATCCCCCTTTTCTTTTGGAATGTTCCAGGGTGTGACCATTTCAAAAGAACAACAAGGATTATTAAACGTTTTACGTTTTCTTCATTCCTGTGGGAACGCGTTGCGAACGAAGCTTTATGTTTTGTATTGGTAATCCAAATATGAAAGGGAAAAATGGACTTTAAAACATCGTCTTCATCACATTGAAGTTCATGTTTCACGCTTCAAGAAAAATAAACCTGGCAAATGATACTCCGGATGTAAACAAACAGGTTTCCTCTTGCTGCAAAGGTAGCAAACAGCAACTGTAACAGCGATGAACTGCTTTGGCCTTTGGTTCAAACAAAAGGATTTTCCGGATCTGCTTCAAGATTTGAACAACTCACTCCTGTGAGTATCTGGTGTGCAACAGGTATCAGACTTGCATCTCCATCAATGGACCTCGGATACATCAGCTCGTCATTCAACGACACATTGCGGGTTTAGGCTCATCTGGACCCTCTAGGATAGGAACATCTATCTGGTCATGATGAACTCCGCTGGATCCGGTAACATCACGGATGCTGGATCTGGCATCACTCGTGGCTCGGCACTCTTCCCCAAGATTAGGACTGCGTAAAGGATGGCAATCATCAGGTGGGGCATCTTTGCGCCGGTATGAAATCTTTGTGTGTCTAGTGGAGATTAAATGCATCATTAGGTATACCTGTCAGGAGAAAAATAATTTGTTAACACATATTTTCAGATTGCTCAATTCTCCGTAGCTGTGAATTAGGGTGACATATACGCAGTTGATTAATATGCACCCATTTTTCAACAAAGTCATCCCCCTTAGGGATTTTAACCTTGTAAACCACAGGAGACAATTTATCAGTGATTGGATATGGACCTTTCCATGAAGGGAGGAACTTCCTTTCCTTTACCTGGTCTCTGGCAAAATTGTACAGATAAACCTTATCGTCAACCTGATACTCCTTTTGGGTAGTTTTGAGGTCATAATACGTTTTCGTACTGACTGCGGCTCTTTCGATGTTTCTTTGAGCAAATGCGAAGGCATGCTGGAGGTGTTTGCGTAAGTTCTCCACATATTGATGTGCAGTAGTTGCATTCATCAAGTTGTGATCCGTGGTTTTGTAAAGCAAATGTTGGGGTAACACCATCTTTCTACCTGTGAGCATCTCAAATGGCGAAAGTTTGGTTGCTGCGCTTGGAGTAGCTCTAATAGCCATAAGAACTAGTGGCAGCTTGACATCCCAGTCTTTACCTGATTCGCTAACAAATTTTTTCAGGATATTAACAATAGATTGATTGTAACGCTCCACTCCACCACTAGAGGCTGGTCGGTAAGCTATGTGTAGCTTCCGTTTTACCCCTAGGATTTCCCACATTTTGGTCATTACTTCACTGGTGAAGTGACTTCCGCGATCTGATTCGATGCGCTGGGGAAGACCAAATCGGGAAAATATGTGGTTAATGAGCAGTGATGCGCACACACTGGAACTGCATGTTTTACTTGGTAGACATTCTACCCATTTAGTGAACAGGCATGTTACGGTTAACATATACCGGTTTCCTTTTGAGGACGTTGTTACTGGACCAATAAAATCGATCTGGATGTCTGACCATGGCATAGCTATGCCTCTTTTCATCAGCGGTGCCCTGTGAGTGGGACCTTGTGGCTGGAATTGAGGGCATATCAAACACCCTTGGCAATATGTCCTGACATCCTGTAACATGTGTGGCCAGTAGGCGTAGTCTCTTAATAACTCATACGTTATCTTCTCTCCTCGATGACCAGCTGTCGGGGCATCATGAGCATGTTGCAACATCAAACCCCGATATGCTGCGGGTACTACCCACTGCGTAATACCATTTTTCGAGGTTCGTATCAGCAATCCATCCTGTAATGAAAATTGTGACACACCTTTCATCAGAATACGTAATTCTTCGTTGTCACTGCAGTCTTCCACGGTGATGGGATAATCATGTGGACTTCCAATATGTTTATAAAACAAACCAATAACGGGATCCCCCTTTTGGCTCGCAATGAGATCCTCATTAGGAGAATCTTGACACCACATTGCCACACTGGGTTGAGACTCCTTTTGGGCCTGCCCCCTAGTGGTGACATTTACTTCGATAGTTCCCATGAGGTCATTGATATCGAAGATTTCACCATCAATGGCTGCTTTCTTAGCGAGGGAATCTGCTAGATCGTTCCCATCTTTATCAGCGCCAGGGTGTTTCGAATGACCCCTTACCTTTTTCCAATAAATGGTAAGGTCGTGGGTATTAACCAGTTCATCAATTTTACAAAACAATTTACCATGTTTGACTGGCTTTTTATTACTCCTTGTCATGCTAGTTCTTTTCCAACTGGGAAAATATTCCACAAAACTGTTCCGAACATACTCAGAATCGGTTATCAAAACAAATTCCTTAAGGTCATGTTCGATAGCCATTTGTATAGCTTTATACACGGCAGCGAGTTCTGCGACCTGGCTACTTTTGGGACCAATTTTGTATCCCGCAGATATCTCTGGAAATATGTTATTCCATACGATACCGATACCTGCAACCAGCATCTTTTCATCTCCTTCTGTGTGAAAAGAACAGCCGTCAACATATGCACATGGTAGTGATTTGCAGTACTCCTCTTCATAGGATTTATATGGAGATAGAGATTGCTCTTCCAGAAAATCGTTTTCTGGTGGCTCATCTTTATGTTCCACATGAGAGCAATCATGGAGTTCAGCTAATCCCTGAGCAACTGGATTTTTAGTATCCTGTTTATATTTGATTTCCAGTGGCCATCCCATTAGGGACATTGTCCATGCCGTTATCCTACTGTTTGACAGGTTACCTTCTTTTATTTGGTTACTTTGCAAATATTGTAGTGATTGGTGTGCAGTTTCTACAATGATCTTTTCCCCTTGAATAAAACTTCTGAAATATTGCAAAGCCCACACAGTTGCTAATAATGCCTTCTCACAATTATTAAATTTGATTTCAACTGGTGATAGTGATTTGCTGGCATAAGCAATTATTTTATTCAGTCTTTCTTGCTTTTGGAAAAGAACTGCACTTACACTCTTGTCGGTAAAACCTGTTTCAACATAGAAGGGTTTACCACCTTCTGGATAAGCAAGGCATGGGGCCTGTATGAGTTTTGTTTTAAGCTCAGATACAGCTTGTTCATGGCACTCATTCCATTCCCACTGTACTCCTTTCTTTAGTAGCTGTAATAGCGGTTTTGTAATCTCAGCATAGTTATCTATGAACTTGCGAGAATAATTCATCATCCCCAGGAATGATCTCAGTTCCTTGAGATTTGTGGGGGACTTCGTATTTTTGATTGCTTCCACTTTCTTTTCCTGTGGATTAATTCCTTCTGCAGTAATTTCATGTCCTAGGAAATTTACCTTAGATCGGCACCATTGAGCTTTCTGTAGGGAAAGTTTAACACCTGCTTCTCTTAGTTGATTTAATACATATCTCAACTCTGAAATATGTTCCTCAAAGATTGTACTTTTTATAAGGATATCATCGACGTAAGTTAGGGTACCTCGTTCTGCTGCATCAGGCATTGCTTTGTGCATGAACACAGCAAATTCGTGGCCTGCGTTGATGTATCCGAAAGGCGTACGGGTCCACGCAAATTGTCTGTTACCGAATGTGAAGGCTAGTTTGTATTGATCCCTTTCATCCACTTTAATTGTCCAATATCCTTGTGCGCAGTCAAGGGCTGTGAATATTTTAGACCCTTGGATTTGCGCCAAGCATTGGTCAATGTATGGTACGGGCCAACCAGACATGTAGACACGTTTGTTTAACTGTCTCAAGTCTGAGCATAGACGGAACTGACCATTTGGTTTAAGAACTCCGAGTACTGGATGATTGAAGGAACTGTGTACTGGGCGGATAATACCTTTCTTTTCCAGGTTCTTAACAATTTCCGATAATGACTCGTAGGCTGCTAGCGGAAGTCGATATTGTTTGATAAACACAGGGGGTGCATCTGGATCAGTCAGGATTCTCGTAACATGCAGGTTAGTTTCCCCACAGTCATAAGAGTCCTTGGCAAACATGTCCTGGAAATCCCAGAATAGTTGCCTTAGCTGCTGTCGTTCTGATTCACTAGAACATCCATCAGCTATAGAGAGCTGTTCTTCCACCCGTTCCTGAAATTCTGGGAAAATCTCAGGTTGACCTACCTCATAAGCTTCTTCAAGCCTATTAGTTAAGTCATTTGGGGTGTAACATGCTTGATCCTTACCCTGCTGGAGTGTTTGATACTCACTTTCATTGATCTCATGGTTAAAAATCAATGATGTTCCCTCGACATGACATGTACCTTCCTCAGGACTGAAAGGATAAACAGAGTGTATGCTGAACAATCCTTCAGGTGTTGAGAAATATTGTTGGTCCACTATTTGTTCTTCTGTCAAATATTCATCAGGTATTAATCCAATGACTTCATTTTGGAATCCAAAAGTGTAATATTCTGAGTCAATGGCTAAGCCAATCATTGTATCCTCCTGTAACGTGATACTATGAGGGCTCATGTTTTGCATGACCATATATAATGGTTCCTGATGAATATTTATTAGGGGAATTGGTTTTACCTTCAACCCCAATTGTTGCATCCGATTGGATAAACAAATCAATGCATCTGCATTTCTCATCTTTTGACCCTTCTTTACTCGAATGGGTAAAAGAAATGATTTGCAACCTTCAGGGATTTTTACTTTTTCAGCGACAGTGATATCCACTGCATATGGTATCCGCTGTCCCCATCTCAGGGCTTGTTCTCTATCCTGGAATTCCTCTGGGTTTCCGGATAATTTGGACCACAGAACATTATTGACCAGATCAACCTGTATGGCAAATCGGTGAATAATGTCGTTTCCTAAGTACATTTGGTACTGTGGTTCCTTTAACACACTGAAGACATGTTTTGTAGATTTGTTTCCTAGAGACACAGATAAGATGCATTTTGCAATCACATTATGACTCTGGTTATCGTTATCCAGGTCGTGGATCCATTCCTGTGTGGAAATAAATTTGATTATCTGAGGGTCGGTAACCTGCTTCAGCAGTCCTAGGCTTATGTAGCTGGCCTCAGATTTGAGATCCAACTTGGCATATTTTACCCGAGCAATATCATCTACCTGCACGGGAACCAGCACAGTATCATTGATTTTCTCGATTTCAACCAATGCCTGTGTATGCTTGGTTATGCCTGCCACTTCCTGGTTTCCCCCTTTAAAGGAAATAGTTAACACATCCTCTTCAAGGACTATCTTTTCAATCTTATCCTTTCGGATATTTATGATGTGAAAAGCAGTGTTAGCATTTTCCTCGGGTTTACCGTTTTTCAGGATCGTGACTTCTGGTATCTGACTGTTCCGGAAATGGATTTCAACAGAGTTAGGCCTTTCCTCAATCATATGGCAGCTGCGTTGCAATTGTGCATGGCTGGAGCGCTCAAAATCAATTGGAGTATTGACTTGAGCCCATATTGCTTCATTTATGAAGTCAATTATGGAATTTAGTCGTTTGAGCAGATCAATTCCAATGATCAATCTATCATATGGAAGATCAACAATCAAAGTTGGATGTTTAATGACCTTTTTACCAATCTTAAATGTCAGCCAGGATGTGCCTTTTACTTGTAAACTATTACCACCAACGCTTATCAGCGCACCGTCAAAGGCTTTTAATCTTGGTTTCCTCGGTGATGAATCCAAGATCTGCTGGTAATAGTTAAAAGACAGAATAGTGACCTGGGAACCGGTATCCAGTAAACCTGGGATCGGTCCGATACGTCCATCTTGTAGATGGGTATCGATAAAATACCGGCCATCTACCTGTTCAAGATTGCAAAGGAAATTGGAGTGTTTTTCCATTCGTTGCTTCAGAGAATGCTCTCTCTGCAGCGTCAGGGTATTAGGAACTTGTTCCTCCTGATCCTGCCTGCAAGACATTTGTGTTCCCATGGATTCTACCACTGGGACAATCTGAACAGAGGGTACTTCACGCTCGGGCTCACATGACACAATATCACCCATTTGTGGTGAAATATCAAGAGCATTAGACTTCCCTTCCTCGACCTGGGGTAGGTCGGTACATTGCACATCATTTTCATTACTCGTATTTAGTATTGCCATATCCATTTCCGTATAGTGATTTGTCTCGGTTTCCTTTAATTGGCAGAGCTGGGCCCTGCCTCCCCAGCTAAAAAATCCTCATGCTGTCTTCCTGCAGATCCCTGAGCCAACTTACCCATCATGTCACTCAATTTGTTCACTTGATCAACAAGCTGATCAAACCTATTAGGTCGGCGAGGGTTCTGGTTCCTGGGATCATATCTGTTCCCTGCGGGTGATCCACTCCTAGGTGAGTTAGGTGGTGATCTACCCCTAGGTGAATTAGGTGGGTGCTGTCTCCTTTCCCACTGCTGCCTGGGTCGGTTATCCCATTGTCTATATCTTTGGGGTCGTCTGTACCCCTGGGGTTCTCTATATCCCTGGTAACCTCTATACCTTTGACTACCCTGGTTTCCTTGGTAACCCTGGTATCCTTGATACCTGCGATTGAACCGAGGACGGTAGACCTGGTTCTCAGAACCTGAGCTATCCCTATCTGACCCTTTAGGATTTTGTGGTCTGTTTTGATTAGGGTTTTGTTGCTGTCTTTGGCCCTGCTGGATAGGTACTTTTGCAGGAGGTATTTTCTTCTGTTGGGATTCAAGGTTTAGGTCCGCTTTCACTTTGGTTTCTTCTACTCTGTGCTCTGGGTACTTTCTGCTGTTCCTCCCACTTACGTTGGAACTCCCACTGATGTTGAACAGCAGTGTCGCTGAGGTAACCATTTTCTCTAGGGAGTTTCCGAAGTCTAACTCATTGGCCATGCTTAACTTTATTTGGGTAGGCAATGCATCATAATATGCCTGTTTAAAATCAAGAGACTCCCAGTTAGGATTCCGATATGCCAAACTGTAAGAGTTTTTTAGCACAGAAAGGAATTCTCGGGGGCTCTGATCGGGTCGACAAGTAAGTCGATACACATCTCGTTTTGCTTCTGAGATAGTGCGATACGGCCCAAACTCCAGCTTCACTTCGTGTGAAACTGCTTGCCATCTAATGATACCTCGCTCCTTAAATGAGGTGAAATGGTGGCGGTATCTGTCATCAAAAACCCATGGGAGAAATCTGATTTTGTCTGCTTCAGACAGATTTAAAGAGTCCATAGTGGATTCATACAACTCCATGTGGGATGCGATTTGCGCTGAACCCTTTTTAGTGAACTTTGGCACAGCGGTGTTTAAGAATTTTATGATGCTGGCCGAGCTCTGTTTTTCTTGGGGGTACTGATTATTTCCCCTATTTGACTCCCCCCTATACGTACCTTTCCCCCTTCTTGGGATAGGGCTGGATTCTCGCTTTCTCTCATCAGCCTCCAATTCATCTGAATCAATATCAGCAAGGGAGTCGTGACCTTTATGGGAATCATCATACCTAGGGGCCCTCATTTGCATATCTCTCTCTGGAGAGGAATCCAAATGTTGATCTTTAGGGACCCTTGTACTGTCATCGATTATGGTATTCATAGTCTTACATACCGTCTCCATACGATCCAACATGCCTTGCCATTTTAGGTCATATGGAGTGAGTACTGGCGGGCAAGGGCTGGATGATCTATCGAGTCTACCTGCCTGTTGGATTTTGAAGTACTGCTGTTGTAGTTCTTCAAAATCCTGTTTAA
The DNA here is from genome assembly GCF_040937935.1 of Hyperolius riggenbachi. Lineage (NCBI taxonomy): Eukaryota > Metazoa > Chordata > Amphibia > Anura > Hyperoliidae > Hyperolius > Hyperolius riggenbachi. The sequence continues at coordinate 281,507,364 of NC_090655.1, forward strand.
GTCTGCGATGCGCTTCACGATTCCGTTCGGCGTCTCTTTCCAGACTTTTGATCGCTACCTCCCTGTCTGAAATATTAATCATTAATTGGTCTCTATCAGCCCTTATAATTTGAAGATCTGATTCCACATCCCGTAACTGGGAGTTCAATGATTGGACGTCTCCCTCTGTTCCTTGCAATTGGGATCTCAACTGTACAATCTCTTTTTTTCTAGACTGTGCAAGAATATCTACCTCTAATAACCCATATAACACAGAGGGTAGGGCGCCTAACAACCTCTTCTTCAGTTCGGAATCCGAGGTTATTGTGGTCATACATGAAAGATAATGATCCACCAGACCCTTAGATTGAAATATATGATCAGCTTCCTGTTTTATACTTTTCCTCATTCTGCTTATCCATTCATCTACTTCCTCATTATGTTTTAGTTGTATAAATATAAATTCCACAATTTTTCGGAACGTCTGTTCCAAATGCAGTTCTGAATCACTACCTGTAGCACTCATGATTCAATAGCCAATGCAATAAAACCAGCTCAATAAAACGTTTTTACACTGTTTAAACCAGTAATGGAAAGTAAACGGATCTCACTAGGGCCTCCAATCTTATGTCGGGCGTTTTGTCAATGTTTGTATAACTTGTTTAAAAATAAATATAAAATCAAAAATGTAAATGTAACGCTCCTGGGAAAATAGGAGGAGCTAAAATACAAACATACGCCTAACTGTGTGAGCTTGTTTTCCGAGGTTTTACAGTACTGGTTTAAACATGCACATAAATGTGGACCAATTTATAAAAATATCAATTTAATATCGAATAAATATTACAATATCAAAACAATATAATATTGCACTTTTGATATAAAACAAAACTCATAAGGTCATTCTTATAATAAGCAATGAGCTGGATAATAATTTCAGTAAAACATCAAAATGTTATTATATTTATTCACCAATACAAAAGGCTTAAACCAATTAGCAGTCAACTCAAATACAGTGCAGAGTTATGACTCATCAAATATGGCCGTCGGCCCTGTTACTCAATTTACCACAGGGTCTCTGGAGACAAAATGGATGAATTGAACGACAACAAAATGGCTGTTATCAAAATCAAAATGGCTGCTATCAAAAACAAAATGGTGGCTATCAAAAACAAAATGGTGGCTATCAAAAACAAAATGGTGGCTATCAAAAATCAAAATTGCGCAGTCCAAAATCAAAAATGCGCTATCCAAAATAAACTGGCTGATGTCAGCTATACCATTCAATATAACAAATTTAGGATGACTCAGTGGATCTGACGACTGGGCGTTACCCCACAATCGCTATGCAATCAACTATAAATGACAGGAATTTTCCCACTGTCTATACTTTAACCTCCGCTGGCCTGTGATACTACACAGAGCAAGCGGGTAAAATACATATAATTTTGGAATAAGATATCTATTGAGTCGTCCTAAATTTGTGTGGCTTGCACATGCTGCGGCAAAGTATCAAAATATCTAGAGGAGGTAGCTTAAAGTATCTAGCGCTTTTATCCAAAACAAGTTATGGCATTCACAGTCAGCGATTCTCGAACTATTGGTTGTGTTAAACGACAGAAAAATATACCCACTGAATGGGTTTTATCAAATATATGGAATGAGTAATTCCTGTGCACTGGAAGAACGCACTCCCTTTGGCTATAAATGACTATAAACTTAAGAAAGACAATCGTCAATAAATCAAAAGTTCAGATACTCGTGCTGTGATAAGCCATATGACTAAAAAGAAAAATCAGAACTGGGTTCAAGTATAGTCACCAAGATGGCCTCTGGGCGTGTTCCTCTTAGGCGTGGCTGTGTTCAGATGGCATGAATCCTCTATGTCCTGGTCTGCTCAGATCTCCTGATGGTCTGATGATTATCCTCATTGAATGACCCCTCTCATCTTATTCCCCTCACTACCTATGGTCCTGCCCAGGAGATTAAATCTTCTAGCCTATCACTGGGCAGTGGGAGTGACCAATGGGAGTGATCAGTCACTAATCTTTAACTCAAGTGTAATGTTGGATTTCACCCTCTGGAGGTGCTGTTGGCTAACTAATCACCTTATTAATGGGATATGTGGCAAAATTAAAGACATTTTGATTGTGTTTTATTATAGCCCACAGTGAATGAATCAATGTTATAAACATTTCATATCTTATGGATAGCTGATCTGGATGGGATCACTGGTTATTATTTATTATACAGTGACCTTTTCTATCATATCCAAGATAGATTTGATTTTATCCAAAATCATAGTGGCATATTGAAAACCACCATGGACCTCCTTATATAAAACATTGTTTTTGTTAGCATGGTTTTATATCTCTAACATTATTGTTTAATATACAACACTGGTAACCATATAACATTTCTATACCATTCTGGATATATTCATTCAGGGAATCTTTATATTAACACGTATACATTTTCAATAACATTTTCATATTGTTACTGGTTTGCCCAGCTATAAGAAAAATAAAGGTATTTCCTAAGCCTTGTGTTTGTGTCTGGACTTTGGAAACACAAATATTGCATAGAAACCTTGCATGGGTTTTGGTTTCACATTCAATGTAGCCAGGTTTGAGCCATTGTATACAGATATTAGTCCATTTTTAAACACACTATTGTCACTCAGACTCCTCTTGTTTGCTATCTTGTCAAGTGTTTTGACCTAAAACAAAGAATGGTCTGATATCATTGTTCCCAGTAAGGTGAATGGGATTACCCATTGCATGGCAATATTACATCGCCATATTAAAATATGCTCTGCCTTTCTCAATGATCAATGTATATGTTAACCTATAATCACCCTACATTAAGAAGTCTTTGTCTTCTGTAACCTAAGGAAAGGAAATTATTTAGGTTTTATTTGTATTTGATCATGTACAGTTCAGTTTATCGGAAAAACGATATTCCGCCATATGGAAATCTCGACAGTCCTCTCCGCAATCTGCTGTGCCACCCATTCAGGTCCTCTTGCCGCTGCCTCGCTCCTCAGCATTGCCATCAGGCTGTCCAACTCCTCCATCACGTTGCTGTAAGCAGGAGAACACACAGAGAAGCCAACTTTCTCCTGTGATCTCCTCTCGTTCTGGCTCCTCCCCTTCCGCTGACACCCTTCCTGTCCTCAGCCACTGCTGTCCGACCCGCCTTCCCTCTGACTCAGGTCGCCTGGCCAAGCCCACCCAGAAATTAACCCCTTCCTTTCCTGACAGAAGGTCTATCCCTATCATGGGAGGCCTTCCTCAGCTCCTGCTCTCGCCTATCCAGGCCCTTCTATCTGACACGGTAACTGTATAGTTTAACAAAACCTTACCAGAGGAGCTGGCAAGGTACTATCAGAAACAAGTGTCACCTCACCAGAGGAGCTGGTGGGCATATAGGCACCTCATCAGTGGCAAGGGCCCACTGGTGAGAAGAGTGGTCAGACAGGCAAGGTTCGGCAACAGAGAGGTAATATCCGTACAGAGCGATAGGCAAGAGAATAGTAGGTAAACAGGCAGAAGTTCAGCAACAAGGATCAGATAGGCAGAAGTACAGAATCAGTAAGCAAATGCGAGGTCAGAGTATAGCCAGAATCATACACAAGTAATCAAAAACAATATCACAATTCCTAGTCTGGTGTGAAGTCCTTGGTTTCAACACCTGTGAACTAGCCTAAGGTCTGAGCGCTACTACAAAGTATTCACTACAGCAGACAGTTTGCGAATGGCGAACGGAGGCTTAAGAAGCAGAGGAAGGCTCTCAGCCGCGCCCATCTCGGAACAGCCAATCCGAGCGGCGAGAGTCACCTCTGACGTCAGCCGACTGGCAGGTCAGCTGACGCGCCTTCTCCCAGCATAAAGGTCCTGTCTCCATGCGCGCCCGCGCGAGACAGCGACCCTATGAGCTGATGACAATACCGTTCCCGGCGTGCTAGACGCCGACGGAACGAATGAGGTCTGAGAAGAGGAAGCAAAGGCGGCTGCGGGTACACCCTGCGTGTCCCCAGCCGCCATTCCTACAGATGTTACACCAGAGAAGTGTTTGATTTAGCACTCACTTGTGTCAGAAGGTGGAGAAATAGATGTTGGAAGTTCTATGGTTGAAGGATTTTGACTAATTTGACAATCTGATTGCAATCTACGCCCCGGCAGGAATAACAGGACACAAACAGGACGTGGATTTTAATCACTGCCATCTGGAAAAGGTTAAAGTGTACCGGAGTCAACATGTGAGGGCAAAAGCTTAATAACCAGGTTGTCCTACTTGTTTTATTGTAATGCCTGAAAGAGTTACTTTCTAGGCATGTAAGTGACAGCTTCTATCTTGTCTGTATTTTGTCGGTAGTATAGTAAACATCACTGATAAGCAAAGTACAGCCTTAAAAGTTTTCCTGGCAAAATACAACTTCTGAGAGCAGGGAGAAAGGAAAAACCTAAGGAAGTAGTGGTGCATAAAGTAGAGTCGCACCCTTTCCACCTGTTTACTGTAACGATTGGTGTCGGCACGCAGAGAGAATCTGATTATTGGTGATCTGCAGTATCACCAAGAATGCAGATATATACCTGATTATTGATGATCTGCAGAATCACCGATAATACAGATATATCTCTAACCTCTGGACACCTAAGGTATGTGAGTGTTTGGTGTAACAGTAATACTTTGAGTAATGCACCTGCTGAGCAGGTGATCAAAGGCAGTGTAGCAATACTGCACTTGAGGACACAGAAACCTTCCAGCAGCCTGAGACTCTCCAAGGGGTGGAGTCAGGCTGGAGGTAGTAAGGACCAGAAGGTGAGTGACACCTGAAGGTGGATGTCACTGTCTGATCTGGAGACTCTCTCTTAAAGGATACCACAACTGACATGTGGCATAATGAGATAGACATGGGTATGTACAGTGCCTAGCACACAAATATCTAGGCTATGTTCCTTTTTTTCTTTCTCTGCCTGAAAGAGTTGAATATCAGGTATGTAAGTGGCTGACTCAGTCCTGACTCAGACAGGAAGTGACTACAGTGTGACCTTCACTGATAAGAAATTCCAACTATAAAACACTTTCCTAGAAGAAAATGGCTTCTGAGAGCAAGAAAGAGATAAAAAAGGGGGAAATTCTTATCAGTGAGGGTCACACTGTAGTCACTTCCTGTCTGAGTCAGGACTGAGTCAGGACTGAGTCAGCCACTTACATACCTGATATTTACCTCTTTCAGTCAGAGAAAGAAAAAAAGGAACACAGCATAGTTATTTGTGTGCTAGGCACTGTACATACCCATGTCTATCTCATTATGCCACATGTCAGTTGTGGTATCCTTTAATGGGAGAGATAGCTCTCGAGGTCGGGCAAGCCAGGTCGGCAACACACGGTCAGATAAAGTACATAGACAGAAGGCTGATTCGGTATCCAAGGCAAGCAGGGTTTGGCAACAGAGTATCAGATATGCGTGGTACCGAATCAGAAAACAGAGGGATAGTCAGGAAAGCAGAAAGTCATAACAGATATCAAACAATGCCTAGTCTGGATGTGAGGTCCTTGGTCTCTACACCCTGGAACTAGTCTGATGTATAACAGAATGATCGCACTAGTTCCCTAGTCTTGGGTGTGAGGTCCGTGGTCTCAGCACCCTAGAACTAGTCTGGAGTATAACACAGATGATAATGCAGTTCCCTAGTCTTGGGTGCGAGATCCGTGGTCTCAGCACCCTGGAACTAGTCTGGAGTATAATACAGATGATAATGCAAGTTCCCTAGTCTGGGTGTGAGGTCCGTGGTCTCTACACCCTGGAACTAGTCTAAGTATAAACAGAATAACAATACAAGTGAACTGGCTCAGTGTGAATTCCCAGGTCCTCCTGGTTCAAACACACCGTAGGATCTGACTAAGGTCTGAATGCTTCCACGTAGTGATCGCAACGGCAGACAACTTGAGACTGGCCAGCAGTAACTATATATGGAGTAGTCCTCACCGGCACCACCCCTAATTGATCATCCAATAGTAACCTGCTCTGGAGTCAGCTGATCGGCGTGATCAGCTGACCTCTCCTTGCCCAGTATAAAAGTTCTGCCTCTCAGCGCGCGCGTGTATTCCTAAGCCTGTGAGCACTAACAGGCCCAGCCACACCAGACACACGCTGCCGCGTGCAAACCGCCGCGCTGGACGCAGAAGCAGCCGCCCTACTGTTGTTACATTCGGCGGCTTTTCCGTGTTCTGCCCTGTTATCAGCCGCATGCCTCCGCGTGCAAACCGCCGCATTGGACGCGGAAACAGCCGCCTCCTCAACAGCACACGCGGCGGCTTTTACGCATTCTCTCACATTTACCCAGACATTTCGGTGCCTCCATGCAAAAGATCCTTTCCCAGGAAAATCGATAAATCGCTCCTTGACAAGTTTCAGCTGTAAAGGAGTTTTACCTTCTGATAAGGCTTGAGCCATTATCTTAGAATCCGCTGTTAACTCGGTCTGCATTGACAGGCATGCTGTCTCCCATGCAGTACCCCTAGCCTGTGCAATCATCTTCTGAAGAATTATTTGAATGTGCCTTTGCGTGTACCCCTGAACTCTATATATGTTGTGCGTTAACTGTTCCAAAACCAAGTTCAGATGATGTTGGGTACTCACATTCTGTTGTCCCAATGTGCCTAATTGTTGAATGACCTCTGTCATACCTTCTATGTCTACACTGTTTGCTACCCCCATCCCAGCGCCCATGCCTCCCAAGATTGTATCTGCTAAATCCCAGGACCTTCTTCTGGCTACACTATTCCCTGTGGAATGTGCCCATGACATAAAAGCCTGTAGCTGGGTGGCAGCGACAGTGCTGCAGTTAGGGTAGATATTACCCACTCTTCTAAGTTAATCTGCCAAGTGATCAATTGAAGCTGGGCCTCCATGATAACTGGAGTCGCCCTCAGTTGATTTAACTGAAAAGGGCCACTTTTTACAACTTGATGTGTATCACATGATGGTAGGTGGGGTTCCTGGGTAGTCACTGGCAGGGTGACTACCTGAGTGTAACGATTGGTGTCAGCAAGAACAGATTTTCTGATTATTGGTGATCTGCAGTATCACCAACAATACAGATGTTATACCTGATTATGTGGTGATCTGCAGAATCACCAATAATGCAAGTATAGCAAGACACAGGACACCCAGGTGTAAGATAAGTGTTTGGTGCAACAGTAAATATAGATAGAGATACCCACTATCCCAGAGGAGCTGGTAGAAGGAGGTATCTCTAAAGAACACTGTAATCAGTACTCCAGCAGGCTGGAGACACAGATGAGTTAGTGATAGGTTCACCCGAGGAGCGGGTGATGCACAGTAAGACAATGTATACTGATCACTCGTGGAGCGAGTGATTCAGACTGTACTGCGGCAGGTGATCACCTGAGGGGCAGGAGATCCAGACGGTACCGTGGAGCTAGTCACCTGAGGAGCAGGTGATTAAGACTGTATTGCAGCTATCTACCGGAGGAGCAGGTGATTAAGACTATACTGCAGCTATCTACCTGAGGAGCAGGTAATTCAGACTGTATTGCAGCTATCAACCTGAGGAGAAGGTGATTCAGATTATACTGCAGCTATCAACCTGAGGAGCAGGTGATTACTAAACTGAGAATCCCTCACCAGAACTAAGCTCACTGGTGAGGGCAGAAGAGTCAGACAAGCAGGTTTGGCAACACACGGACAGATACAGTACAAAGGCAGAAGACTGAATCAGAGTGAGGTATAAGCTAAGTCGCAACTAGATCAAATAGGCAAAGGCACAGAATCAAAAGACAGAAGAGTAGTCAAGGCTAGCAGAGGGTCATAACAAATAATACAATTCAATTAGTACTTTACGCTATCAACAGAATCTGGCTAAGTGTGGATCCCCAGCTCCTGCTGGTTCTAGCACACTTTCGGATCTGACTAAGGGTCTGAGTGCTAACACGTAGCATATGCAACAGCAGACGAGGAACAACTGACAGGCATGTCCTATATATACTGGAAGCGCTCCTTAGCGCCGCCCCAGTCACTCAGCCAATCAGGATCAGTGTTAGAGTCAGCTGACCGGTTGATCAGCTGACTCCCCTTCTGCTTGCATAAAGGTCCTGTCTGTGTGCGAACGCGCGCGTAGACCTCAGTCTATGTGCGATTGAGGGACCAGGCAAAGTTCCATCATGTAACAGCGCGGCGGAGGCCGATGGCTGAGACGTGGGGATAGCCGCCATGCTGCTCAGCGCTGCAGCGGCCTCCCCCGCATTCACCATAGTCCCAGGCACTGACTCAGACGCAGAGATAGCCGCCATGCCGCTCCCTGTTGCGGCGGCATCTCCGCTATGCTTTACACTGAGCTTTAGGAGTCGTGGGAACCCCCACTTTTACTGTCACGGTTCCCCTTCTCATTATGCAAAATCTATTTGGACCTTTAAACTCTAGGGACTGTGGGATGAAAAACCGTATGTCCATCCATGGTCCGGACTAAGGGCGCTATTTTTAAACTCCCCCGTTTTAGTCCCATCACCCTTCCATCATAGAGAGTCCCCGGGGAGCTACCTGATGTATCCCAGGATTCTACCTCTCTACTCCAAAAAGTCCCCTGATCCATTAAACTCACGTCCCATGCTAACCCTTGTGGCCCTCCCCAGAAGAATACTGGTGATACTCTTTCTTCTGGGAAAATGATTAGCATCTCAATGACAAAAGATGTTCCCAATTGTCCTGATTGGACCTTTGCCCCCTTATGTCCTGAGGCAAAATGCGTACTTTAGGTTGGGAAGAATGTACTCTCTGCAATCTTTCAATGAAGAGTACCTCCTCACTTACCCATCTAGAATGAGGATAAGTGCTTGAATATGGATTGTGTGGTATTGTCTCGTATTGTGACCCGTGTAGAGAGGATTTTGTTACCTGTGTTGGCTCCCCTTCCTCGGGATCACTCTCCACACCCTCTTTGTCACCTGAAAATGTGGCTGGATCTCGATTTTTACTTCTCATTCCGAGAACCAAAACCCTTCTGCTTTCCAGCCTTTACGCGTGTATATATTTGTCTCAGAGACACCCTCCGTTGGTTGCTCCAGAGTGTGATATTGTCCCCTGCGTCTCTCCTGGAGGAGAAGTGACGCTTACTGCTCGTTCCTCTCCACGCTAGAACCATCTCAAACCGGAGAACCAAGACAAGGTAATCCTGAACAACACACTCCCCCTGTTGCATGTACCCATTGTACTGCAATGTACCTTTTAACAAAACTTTGGATCGGTACGTTGGTTCCAGGAGTGTGACATTCCAGAGCAGATTTAAGCTGCCGTTCACACCACACTTCCAGCACACCTGACCCTTCATACCTTTCACCAACATTGTGCCATGAAATTTGTTTCCACCTGGCACGAGTGATCTTTTCCTCCTTCCCTGTTCGGTCCAGTCGGGCCAATCAGAGGGAAGTGGAAAAGGATCAGTACCTTTTTCTCCAAACATTAACATGCTTGAGCCTTGTGTTCTCATTAACCCCTTATTGTTCATGAGAATGTCCTCTCTTCGGTCTCCTAAGACGCAATGGCAGCCTAGGATCACCATCAGCACGGTACTCTTCATTATGAGAGCACCCCCTTGGGAAAGAAAAACATTAGCAATTTGCATTATGCTTTGCTCAGTCAGTTTTTTTAGTCTCTTTTCGATCTCGGAAATCTCGCTGTTCTCCAAACCAGGATTGGCCTCTGGAAACTTTCACTTATCCGACTGACATCTTTGTCTCTGCTGCCAGCATCTCAGGTTTCTCGATTCCATATTGCCAAACTCCTGAAATCGAAATACAAACAAATCAATTCTTATTAATGATTTGGGTTTCGCCCTGCGGCTTGTACTCTGTACACCTTAGATTGATCAATATATACCGTAATTGATCTGGTTTCTTTATAGTTTTCCTGAACTCTGTTTACTCTTTTTGGTAGACTGGAGCTACACTCCTCTCCACTTCCTTATGTTACAATGTCATAAGTACTTACCTTTTTAAAATATGCTCCCACGGACCTCACCTTTGGAAGCACTCACCTCATTGCAAACTCTTACCTCACCCCCCCCCCTGTACATACTCGGCCGCAGTATGTACTGAGTACGGATGCCACACACCTGTTGCTGCTTTGCAGCTGAGCTTGCAATGCTCTTACTCATTTTCGTATTTACTTACCTAGAGCTTCATTGATCGCAACCAGCTCTGCTAGAAGTCCTGTTTGTTGTACCCTCTGACCAATGTTTGCCAATGCTACTACCTCCATACTACAAGAAACAGCTTCCTCCCTGTAGGAAGGTGCGCTTTGCACTTTAACTACACAGGGTGCAGGCCTACGCATGCCAGCTTCATATGCCTGCATGAGAATCACTGAATGCCCACTTGGTAGGTAGTCCTATGGCAAACACTGTACTGATACACTGTCACTCTGTAAATGGCAATTCCTTGCTTCTTTGTAATTGCCCCATGAACTGCATTCACTTCTGTTCTTTGTGCTAAACTTGATAGGAGCTGGAAAAAATATATTTGACTAATCAGTGGACGAGGAAAACCATGCAAACAGCCCAGCATTGACCTCTTCGTCAAGCTCTGGCCTTGTCCCCAACAAAAAAACGAAAAAAGCATTTACCGCTCTGCAGCCGCAGCGGCGTACACCTGATTGGTCAACTCCTTTTCTCTTTCCAACACCTTTATGCACTGTTCCGGCACCACATCTCTGGCATGCTTTCTCCCCGTGACCAGACTTCGGGAAAAGAATCTGGAATCCGAGATACTCTGTGGAGTGTCTCTTTCCCTTCTATGGATCCCCCGATCAGCTGCTCCATGCAAGGTGCCCGTTTGCACAGCCTTGATCCCTGGATCCATGGCCCCCACCCTTGCTGACTTGCCAGCCTCTCATTGAGGGCGTGCCATTACGTGGGTGCTTCCAGCACCACCCCCCCACATACGTCACACATATTGGGGCGGCCTCTGAGCTGTGTCACCATCTTGGAAACTGGAACATGCCAAACAGACCTACCGCAAGTCTGCTATTTGTCTTACAATCAGCCCTCTATCGGCTAGACAGACAAAAGAAAGAAAACAATGCAAACACACTGACAGTTTTAAAACGTGATTGCTACATATCTTCCTGATTCAAAAATCTCTGTTCTCAGACACACTGTCCGTGAGCCACAATCTCTACCCTGCAGAAGCTCTCACAAACTCTGGCATCTAACTCATACATGCTGACAGATACACCCACATAAACCCGTGTCATCCATCATACTGCTTCACACAGACCTACGATTCCGATAGAGAAAAAAACACAAGCAAATTCCTATGGAAAGAAAAAAACACAATCTTCACATATGCCGATGCCATCCATCTCTCCCTCCTCCCCCCCTTCCACTCCAAAGGAGGGGGCATTCCTGTGTGCAGCAGGAGAAAAAAAACCACACCGCTCAGGAAACATCTTTTTACCAACAGTAGAACGCTACACAAAACAGCCATCAGCGTGGCTCGGACATAACTCGGAACCGTACAGACGAAAAAAACTACTAGATATAGCAGCGCAACTGTAAAATCCTATACGTGACAAAATGAAATCGTTCACCCATGGCTTGGAACACACACATAACAACCATAATACTGCCTTCCCGGCATACTACACAGAGACTTTAAATCACAAATCACATGTGCGCTGCCCACACTGGAGCTGTGCCGCAGCTGCCGCATCCCCCCCAGCCCCCTCCCCCTTCCCTCGGGAGGGGGAGAGGATTTCACATCCACAAACATAACACACAGAATTCATTATCAAACTTATTGTATATCGCCAAATACAATACAGATTACCGTATTTTTCGGACCATAAGACGCACCTAGTTTTTTGGGAGGAAAATGAAAAAAAAAAAAAAAAAAGATTCTGTACCAAATAGTGTCCTAAAATATTTTATGCAGCATAGAACCACAATAACACCTATATTCACGCAGGTGCTCTAATACCCCCAAAACCCATCAGGTGCTCTCATTACTCCCGACATATTCCATCAGGTACTCTCATTATCCCCCTATATTCCATCAGGTGCTCTCATTACTCCCGACATATTCCATCAGGTGCTTTCATTATCCCCCTATATTCCATCAGGTGCTCTCATTACTCCCGACATACTCCATCAGGTGCTCTCATTACTCCCGACATATTCCATCAGGTGCTTTCATTATCCCCCTATATTCCATAAGGTGCTCTCATTATCCCCCTATATTCCATCAGGTGCTCTCATTACTCCCGACATACTCCATCAGGTGCTCTCATTACTCCCGACATATTCCATCAGGTGCTCTCATTATCCCCCTATATTCCATCAGGTGCTCTCATTACTCCCGACATACTCCATCAGGTGCTCTCATTACTCCCGACATATTCCATCAGGTGCTTTCATTATCCCCCTATATTCCATCAGGTACTCATTATCCCCCTATATTCCAGGCATGGTCGGAATAGCCAATTTCCGATTCCGTGGTAATTCCGCATACCGCCACTACCTAAATTCCGCTAAATCCCAGCTATGGTATATAAGCATGCTTTTCAAAAAGTACTGATCCTTAATCATACTACTTTTTCTATTGCATTGATCATAATGGTAGTATGGTTTATGCTACCTCCAGCTTTACCATGCAGTGTGGGTCATGGTCTAGAGGTTAAGACAGATACCTACTACACACTGCATCCTGGGTTCAAATCCCAGCTATGGTATATAAGCTGTTTTGAAAATCTGCAATTCCCTACTGGATGATATAAGAGGATGGATGGATGGATATGGAGGAGGAGAGGGAGGGAGGGAGAGAGAATGAATTTTGATGTGATTCCGGAAAATTCCGTCGGAATTATAAATTTCCGCGGAATTCCGTTTGAGAAATTCCGTTCCGACTAACAAAATCGGAATTATTAATTCCGACCGGAATCACGGAATTAATAATTCCGCTGAATTTTCCGACCATGCCTACTATATTCCATCAGGTGCTCTCATTACTCCCGACATATTCCATCAGGTGCTTTCATTATCCCCCTATATTCCATCAGGTGCTCTCATTATCCCCCTATATTCCATCAGGTGCTCTCATTATCCCCCTATATTCCATCAGGTGCTCTCATTATCCCCCTATATTCCATCAGGTGCTCTCATTATCCCCCTATATTCCATCAGGTGCTCTCATTATCCCCCTATATTCCATCAGGTGCTCTCATTATCCCCCTATATTCCATCAGGTACTCTCATTATCCCCCTATATTCCATCAGGTGCTCTCATTATCCCCCTATATTCCATCAGGTGCTCTCATTATCCCCCTATATTCCATCAGGTGCTCTCATTATCCCCCTATATTCCATCAGGTGCTCTCATAGGACAGTGTCCCAAAAACAGTACCCATTAGTCATGCAGAGACTCTCTGCTATCCAGCAATCTAAGGTACAACACATACTGTAATCACTGCCACCCAAAGCCATTAAAGATTTCAGAGCTGCTCTATCGTATATATTTGCCCATCATGCAGAGACTTTATGTTATTCAGCAATAAGTTGTATTGTCGTGCAGTGTAAAACACTCCAGCCTCTTCTGTTACCAGGCTAAAAGCTGTCAGCAAAGTTCAGTGTTACCAGTAGGATATGTGGATACCCATCATGCAGAGCGAGTATCTCTGCATGATTTATGGTTATCCACACATCATATGCAACACTGAACTTTGCTGACAGCTTTTAGCCTGGTGAGAGAAGAGGCTGGATAACAAAAAAGAGTTCATAACGCTCTACCCCCAGTAATCATACCAGTCGGTGCAGGATCAGGCAAGCCAGGCCATAGCGGGACAAATGAGCAAGGAAGGATCCGCAAACCAAGACAGGTTGAAGTGAAAAAGGCTGAATAGTTTATTCGAAATAATCCACAGACAATGCAATAAAATCACAAGATCAACTCACGCGTATCGGGCCTACCATCTGCCCTTAGTCGTAGTTAAAAGTGAGCCTGTACAGGAGGAAATTTATATGGAACCGGGGAGAGAAAACTCCACCCCCGGAGACACACAAACTGCCTCTTAAAGAAACATACATCCACAGAAAATACAATATAAAAATTACAATAATAACATTGAGAATATCGTATAAAAGATGTAAAACGTTATCACTGAAAGACTGCTGAAGTAAGTATATGTGTAAATATAAGCAAAAAGAGAGAGGGCAGCAATAGTAGTACATGCAATAGTAGGACATGCAAATAGCTAGGTACACACAATATGTCTAATCGAATGGTAAAGAAGAAAACTTCAATATGTATAGACTAAACTCAAGTCCCATCTTTTATTTAGACCATGTGGTATACGAGTACCCAGCCTATGGATCCAAAAAGCTTCACGTTTCAGCACCAATCTTTGCATATCACAACCCCTAACTGGACACACTACCTGCTCCACCCCCTGGAAAACAAAGGAGGATAAATCCCTCCCATGTGCTGTCTCAAAGTGTTTAGAGACCGCAGATTTGCGGAACGTATTCCAATTCGTGCCGCAATAATGTTCCGCTATGCGGGCTCTAAGATGACGAGAGGTACACCCCACATATTGTACACGACATGTTACATAGTTACATAGTTATTTTGGTTGAAAAAAGACATACGTCCATCGAGTTCAACCAGTACAAAGTACAAAACCAGCCTGCTCCCTCACATATCCCTGTTGATCCAGAGGAAGGCGAAAAAACTCTTCCAAGGCATGGTCCAATTAGCCCCTAAAGGGAAAAATTCCTTCCCGACTCCAGATGGCAATCAGATAAAATCCCTGGATCAACATCATTAGGCATTACCTAGTAATTGTAGCCATGGATGTCTTTCAACGCAAGGAAAGCATCTAAGCCCCCTTTAAATGCAGGTATAGAGTTTGCCATAACGACTTCCTGTGGCAATGCATTCCACATCTTAATCACTCTAACTGTAAAGAACCCTTTCCTAAATAAATGGCTAAAACGTTTTTCCTCCATGCGCAGATCATGTCCTCTAGTCCTTTGAGAAGGCCTAGGGACAAAAAGCTCATCCGCCAAGCTATTATATTGCCCTCTGATGTATTTATACATGTTAATTAGATCCCCTCTAAGGCGTCTTTTCTCTAGACTAAATAAACCCAGTTTATCTAACCTTTCTCGATAAGTGAGACCTTCCATCCCAATAAATGGCTAAAACGTTTTTCCTCCATGCGCAGATCATGTCCTCTAGTCCTTTGAGAAGGCCTAGGGACAAAAAGCTCATCCGCCAAGCTATTATATTGCCCTCTGATGTATTTATACATGTTAATTAGATCCCCTCTAAGGCGTCTTTTCTCTAGACTAAATAAACCCAGTTTATCTAACCTTTCTCGATAAGTGAGACCTTCCATCCCACGTATCAATTTTGTTGCTCGTCTCTGCACCTGCTCTAAAACTGCAATATCTTTTTTGTAATGTGGTGCCCAGAACTGAATTCCATATTCCAGATGTGGCCTTACTAGAGAGTTAAACAGGGGCAATATTATGCTAGCATCTCGAGTTTTTATTTCCCTTTTAATGCATCCCAAAATTGTGTTAGCTTTAGCTGCAGCTGCTTGGCATTGAGTACGATTATTTAACTTGTTGTCAATGAGTACTCCTAAGTCCTTCTCCAAGTTTGATGTCCCCAACTGTATCCCATTTATTTTGTATGGTGCTAGACCATTAGTACGTCCAAAATGCATGACCTTACATTTGTCAACATTGAATTTCATCTGCCATGTATGTGCCCATATAGCCATCCTATCCAGATCCTGTTGCAATATGACACTATCTTCCTGAGAGTTGATGATTCTGCACAATTTTGTATCATCTGCAAAAATAGCAACATTGCTCACTACTGCATCTACTAGGTCATTAATAAATAAATTGAAGAGCACTGGACCCAGAACAGACCCCTGTGGGACCCCACTGCTAACAGTCTCCCATTTTGAGTACGATCCATTGACCACAACTCTTTGTTTTCTGTCCATTAGCCAGTTCCCTATCCATGAACACAGACTCTTCCCCAGTCCTTGCATCCTCAACTTTTGCACCAGACTTTTGTGGGGAACAGTGTCGAAGGCCTTTGCAAAGTCCAAGTATATCACATCTACAGCATTCCCAATATCCATATGAGCATTCACTACCTCATAAAAGCTGAGCATGTTAGTCAAACAGGACCTGTCTTTAGTAAACCCATGTTGATGCTGAGAAATAAGATTATTTTCTACTATGAAGTCATGTATAGTATCTCTTAGTAACCCCTCAAATAGTTTGCATACAACTGATGTTAAACTTACAGGTCTATAATTTCCTGGATCAGATTTTTTGCCCTTCTTAAATAATGGGAAAACGTGGGCTGTACGCCAATCCACTGGGACTCTGCCAGTTGCAAGAGAGTCACAAAAGATAAGATAAAGGGGTTTATCTATAACTGAACTTAATTCCCTTAGGACCCGAGGATGCATGCCATCCGGGCCAGGTGCCTTGTCTATTTTTAATTTATTTAGTCTTGCCTTCACTTCTTCCTGCGTTAAGTATTTAATATTACAGTTAGAAGATTGAGACTCTTCCGCCTCTGTAGTTTGCAACAGTGCTGTTTCTTTTGTGAAGACAGAAGCAAAGAAAGCATTTAATAACTCTGCCTTACCTTGGTCATCCACCATTGAGTTCCCATCCTCATCCTTTAGGAGTCCTATACAGTCAACCTTTCTTTTTTTGGAGTTAATGTACTTGTAAAACTTTTTTGGGTTAGATTTGATATCCTTAGCGATTTGTTTTTCAGCTTCAATCTTTGCCTGCTTACAATTTTTATTGCACTCCTTATAATTGCTTAGTGCAGCCTCGGCCCCCTCCTGTTTTAAGACCTTATAGGCATTCTTTTTCCTCTTCATTTTATCTTTAACCTTTCTATTCATCCATAGAGGCCTTTTTTATTCCTAGACATTTTGTTTCCATATGGGATATACATACTACAGTATTGATTGAGTATAAGTTTAAAAGCTTGCCATTTCCCTTCAGTGTCTTCCCCTTGTAGTACATTATCCCAGTTCACCAAACTTAGTGCCTGCCTAATTTGAGTGAACTTTGCTTTTCTAAAATTCATAGTTTTAGTGGTCCCGCTGCCCCGTGGCCTATCAGTCACCAGCTCAAACGTTATCATGTTGTGATCACTATTTCCCAAATGTTCTTGAACCTGCACATTTGATACATTATCTGGTCTATTAGAAATGATCAGATCCAGTAACGCATTCCCCCTAGTTGGTTCAGTTACCATTTGAGTCAAGTAATTGTCCTGTAGTGCTGCCAGAAATCTGCTGCTTTTACCAGAATGGGTAGCCTCAATACTCCAGTCAATGTCTGGAAAGTTGAAGTCACCCATAATTATGACCTCATTTTTACCTGCAGCTTTTTCAATCTGCTGTAGTAATCGCAGTTCTGCAGCTTCATTAATAAGAGGTGGCCTGTAGCATACCCCAATAAGCAATTGGCAACTTTTATTTCCACCATGAATATTTACCCAAACGGACTCCACATTTTCGCAATCTTCCTCCATCTCATCGTTGAGGACAGCTGTAAGAGAATTCTTAGCAAAGAGACAAACCCCTCTTTGTTATGTCATACAGGAAATGACATAAATCGTGTTTTTGGTGTTGCAGTTCACATACTGCTTGATTGGAAAACTTTTGTTATGTGCGAAAGAAAATATGGAGTTGTTAGTTCTATGGCACTGGCAATAGTTACATGTGGAAAACCCACAGGGGTAAGAACTCACTGTCGCCAACCATGTGGGAGTACGGGAAAGGGAGGGAGACCGGAAAAGGCTAGGTGAAAGAATGGACCCTAAAGTACGGGCCCTCCTAGCAGAAAAACGACACCCTCTGTCAAGGATAATTTTGAGTTTTGTGTCCGGGTACAACACAGGGATATATTTTTTAATAATGTTTGTAATTTTATTGAACTCAAGGCTGTAACCGGTAACAAAAGTGACCTGGTCTTCTCCAGCCTCGCTACCTGACCTACTTTTCAATAAGTCCACTAGTCTCCACTCGTACCTTTCGAAAGCCCACAGCAGGCAATTCTATCTTACTTGCCAACTCGTGCCACCCTAGACACACTATAAATGCTATCCCTACGGGGGAATTTATTAGGGCCACGCGTAACTGCTCAGATCCGATTGATCTTGAGCAGGAATGCAATTCAGTAGAGACCAGACTCAAACAAAGAGGATATACTGTAAGACAGCTGGCAGTGGGGCGCCAAAAGGGGACCAGGAGACCACGTTTGGACTTATTGAAAAGTAGGTCAGGTAGCGAGGCCGGAGAGGACCAGGTCACTTGTTACCGGTTACAGCCTTGAGTTCAATAAAATTACAAACATTATTAAAAAATATATCCCTGTGTTGTACCCGGACACAAAACTCAAAACTATCCTTGACAGAGGGTGTCGTTTTTCTGCTAGGAGGGCCCGTACTTTAGGGTCCATTCTTTCACCTAGCCTTTTCCGGTCTCCCTCCCTTTCCCGTACTCCCACATGGTTGGCGACGGTGGGTTCTTACCCCTGTGGGTTTTCCACATGTAACTATTGCCAGTGCCATAGAACTAACAACTCCATATTTTCTTTTGCACATAACATTTCCAATCAAGCAGTATGTGAACTGCAACACCAAAAACACGATTTATGTCATTTCCTGTATGACATGTCGTGTACAATATGTGGGGTGTACCACTCGTCATCTTAGAGCCCGCATAGCGGAACATTATTGCGGCACGAATTGGAATACGTTCCGCAAATCTGCGGTCTCCAAACACTTTGAGACAACACATGAGAGGGATTTATCCTCCTTTGTTTTCCAGGGGGTGGAGCAGGTAGTGTGTCCAGCTAGGGGTTGTGATATGCAAAGATTGTTGCTGAAACGTGAAGCTTTTTGGATCCATAGGCTGGGTACTCGTATACCACATGGTCTAAATAAAAGATGGGACTTGAGTTTAGTCTATACATATTGAAGTTTTCTTCTTTACCATTCGATTAGACATATTGTGTGTACCTAGCTATTTGCATGTCCTACTATTGCATGTACTACTATTGCTGCCCTCTCTCTTTTTGCTTATATTTACACATATACTTACTTCAGCAGTCTTTCAGTGATAACGTTTTACATCTTTTATACGATATTCTCAATGTTATTATTGTAATTTTTATATTGTATTTTCTGTGGATGTATGTTTCTTTAAGAGGCAGTTTGTGTGTCTCCGGGGGTGGAGTTTTCTCTCCCCGGTTCCATATAAATTTCCTCCTGTACAGGCTCACTTTTAACTACGACTAAGGGCAGATGGTAGGCCCGATACGCGTGAGTTGATCTTGTGATTTTATTGCATTGTCTGTGGATTATTTCGAATAAACTATTCAGCCTTTTTCACTTCAACCTGTCTTGGTTTGCGGATCCTTCCTTGCTCATTTATTGCTGAATAACAAAGTCTCTGCATGATGGGCAAATATATACGATAGAGCAGCTCTGAAATCTTTAATGGCTTTGGGTGGCAGTGATTACAGTATACAACGTTTTTGAGGCTTACAGTACTGCATACAATTTACAGTAACGGTAGTACATTTTTACAAGCAAGCATTACAATATTAGCAGCTCATACCATACCTCAATGACAAGCTGCTGCGAACTAACAGAAGCGATGTGTGACAATGGGGTGTGCGGTCTTTTACCCATCAATCATGCAGGGCAAAGTGCTGGGCGGAGATCTTCAGTACTTACGCCCAACCACCAAGCGGCATCCAGCAGAGGGCGGAGTGCTGGGCGGAGATCCAACGTACTTTTGGCCAGCCATCTAGCGATACATCCAGCGGTGGGCGGAGTTTCGGCGGCAATCACACGAGCAAACGAGGTGGACACGTGGGCGGACTACCGTACATCCCAGCAGAGGGCGGAGTGCTGGGCGGAGATCCAACGTAGTTTTGTCCAGCCATCTAGCGATACATCCAGCAGTGGGCGGAGTTTCAGCGGCAATCACGCAAGCACACGAGGTGGACACGTGGGCGGACTGGCCGCCGAACACCGAACTGCACAGAGGGTGGATTGGAGGTGGCATGGAGAGTGGGCGGAGGTACATTATTGCGGTATGGAGAGCGGGTGGAGGCAGATTATTATGGTATGGAGAGCGGGAGGAGGCTTATTGCGGGCGGCATGGAGGTGGGTAATTGGCGGCGACTTGAAGAGCGGGCACGGGGGCAGAATCGGCAGATGATTGGCGGCATGGAGCTGGCAGACCGAGGAGGATGATTGATGTGCAGCAGGCACAGAGACCCACAGAGCGCAACAGTAATAACAGTTTTTGCAGTACGTGTAATGCATTTTACTACTATTTTTTGCTACCTTTGGACCATAAGACGCAGGGACTTTTTCTCCCCACTTTTGGGGGAGAAAAAGTGCGTCTTATGGTCCGAAAAATACGGTATGCTCTAAGCCAAAAAAAAACTCCACTTGCCTGTTTCAGTGAGACGCTCCCCAAATCGAATGACAGTTCTGCAGCCGTGGCAAATCTTCCTCACGAATCTCTCTTCTGACGTCACTCTGGAGCCTGAGACACGTTCCCAGTGGATCCACGTATTCCCCTTACGGCAATTTGCCCCGCCGCTGCCCGGGAATGCTCCGTCCTTTGGATCCTGGTTTGGCATTAACTGTGTATACAGCACAGCTACCTGACATCCCTAGAGATTCGCCGCTGTTAATTACTCGAACTTCATTCCATGCTCCGGCTCTGTGCAGCCTCTCGCACACACTTATCTTACTTGATGAGCTTCCAGCGACATCTCCGCTTGTTTTGCTGTGAAAGTCCTTGATAGACTGACATCTATGGCCCCGGCCCTTTTCTGCCTTTTTTCCTGGTGAATGGTAACCAGTCTCTCTCTTATGTTCCATCTATACTACGTTACATCTAGACTATGTGGCCCATAGGCCTATATACAGCATACAGTTAGATAAGATGGCAATATATTACAAATAGATTAAAGGGAGTGAAGTCCTCAGCCAGCCATCAGAAGAAGCAGTAGTTAGAAGTCAGAAGTGGCTCTCTGGAGCCCATCGGCTGCTTTAATACCAACCACCAAAGAGTTAAATGTGACATCATCTGAGCAGTGACTGATCAATACCTCATCACCTGCTATTGGCTAAGACCCCGTGAGATACCTCGTGGTATCATGACAAGCACAGTCGTTACTGCGCATGGCCTGTAAAATTCCACGTTTCCAGGCTCCGGTCATCTTGTTCTGAAGAATAACTTTATTTAATGTACTAGTAAGAATGTTTTCATAACAATGGCTCATATTTATGTTGTTTGTCGCCAGCTGGTCTGGCCTATGCCCTGGATATCTCTGATACAGCCTTGGCTGTTCTGTGTAAGACACAAAACCATGTTCCAATGTTTCTAGAAATGCTGCTTAAAGGGAGACTCTACAAATCAAGTCTTTTAACTAAACTCAGTTAAAGTAACTGAGGCCTTACATTCTAACAGTTACACCTATCCCTGGCTACCTATGCTGCGGTCACCTATTACTGACTACACCTATCCCTGGCTACCTATGCTGTGGCCACCTACTACTGGCTACACCTATCCCTGGCTACCTATGCTGCGGCCACCTATTACTGACTACACCTATCCCTGGCTACCTATGCTGCGGCCACCTATTACTGACTACACCTATCCCTGGCTACCTATGCTGCAGCCACCTACTACTGGCTACACCTATCCCTGGCTACCAATGCTGCACCACCTACTACTGGCTACACCTATCCCTGGCTACCTATGCTGCAGTCACCTATTACTGGCTACACCTATCCCTGGCTACCTATGCTGCGGCCACCTATTACTGGCTACACCTATCCCTGGCTACCTATGCTGCGGCCACCTACCACTGGCTACACCTATCCCTGGCTACCTATGCTGCACCACCTACTACTGGCTACACCTATCCCTGGCTACCTATGCTGCGGTCACCTATTACTGACTACACCTATCCCTGGCTACCTATGCTGCGGCCACCTACCACTGGCTACACCTATCCCTGGCTACCTATGCTGCACCACCTACTACTGGCTACACCTACCCCTGGCTACCTATGCTGCGGTCACCTATTACTGACTACACCTATCCCTGGTTACCTATGCTGCGGCCACCTACCACTGGCTACACCTATCCCTGGCTACCTATGCTGCGGCCACCTATTACTGGCTACACCTATCCCTGGCTACCTATGCTGCGGCCACCTACTACTGGCTACACCTATCCCTGGCTACCTATGCTGCGGCCACCTACCACTGGCTACACCTATCCCTGGCTACCTATGCTGTGACCACCTATTACTGGCTACACCTATCCCTGGCTACCTATGCTGCGGCCACCTATTACTGGCTACACCTATCCCTGGCTACCTATGCTGCGGCCACCTACTACTGGCTACACCTATCCCTGGCTACCTATGCTGCGGCCACCTACCACTGGCTACACCTATCCCTGGCTACCTATGCTGTGACCACCTATTACTGGCTACACCTATCCCTGGCTACCTATGCTGCGGCCACCTATTACTGACTACACCTATCCCTGGCTACCTATGCTGCGGCCACCTATTACTGACTACACCTATCCCTGGCTACCTATGCTGCGGCCACCTATTACTGACTACACCTATCCCTGGCTACCTATGCTGCGGCCACCTATTACGGACTACACCTATCCCTGGCTACCTATGCTGTGGCCACCTATTACTGACTACCCCTATCCCTGGCTACCTATGCTGCGGTCACCTATTACTGACTACACCTATCCCTGGCTACCTATGCTGTGGCCACCTATTACTGACTACACCTCTCCCTGGCCACCTATTACTGACTACACCTATCCCTGGCTACCTATGCTGCGGCCACCTACTACTGACTACACCTATCCCTGGCTACCTATGCTGCGGCCACCTATTACTGGCTACACCTATCCCTGGCTACCTATGCTGCGGCCACCTACTACTAGCTACACCTATCCCTGGCTACCTATGCTGCGGCCACCTACTACTGGCTACCTATGCTGCGGCCACCTACTACTAGCTACACCTATCCCTGGCTACCTATGCTGCGGCCACCTACTACTAGCTACACCTATCCCTGGCTACCTATGCTGCGTCCACCTATTACTGGCTACCTATGCTGCAGCCACCTATTACTGGCTACACCTATCCCTGGCTACCTATGCTGTGGCCACCTACTACTGGCTACACCTATCCCTGGCTACCTATGCTGTGGCCACCTACTACTGGCTACACCTATCCCTGGCTACCTATGCTGTGGCCACCTACCATTGGCTACACCTATCCCTGGCTACCTATGCTGCAGCCACCTATTACTGGCTACACCTATCCCTGGCTACCTATGCTGCAGCCACCTATTACTGACTATACCTATCCCTGGCTACCTATGCTGCGGCCACCTATTACTGACTACACCTATCCCTGGGTACCTATGCTGCGGCCTCCTATTACTGGCTACACCTATCCCTGGCTACCTATGCTGCGGCCACCTACCACTGGCTACACCTATCCCTGGCTACCTATGCTGCGGCCACCTACCACTGGCTATACCTATCCCTGGCTACCTATGCTGCAGCCACCTACCACTGGCTATACCTATCCCTGGCTACCTATGCTGCAGCCACCTACTACTGACTACACCTATCCCTGGCTACCTATGCTGCAGCCACCTATTACTGGCTACACCTATCCCTGGCTACCTATGCTGCGGCCACCTATTACTGACTACACCTATCCCTGGCTACCTATGCTGCGGCCACCTATTACTGGCTACACCTATCCCTGGTTACCTATGCTGCGGCCACCTATTACTGGCTACACCTATCCCTGGCTACCTATGCTGCGGCCACCTACTACTGGCTACACCTATCCCTGGTTACCTATGCTGCAGCCACCTACTACTGGCTACACCTATCCCTTGCTACCTATGCTGCGGCCACCTACTACTGGCTACACCTATCCCTGGTTACCTATGCTGCAGCCACCTACTACTGGCTACACCTATCCCTGGCTACCTATGCTGCGGCCACCTATTACTGGCTACACCTAGCTTTAACGCCACCAGGACTTTTGCAGAAGCAGGGTGAATCTTTTTACAGTTTTACCTGGCCTTTCCAAACTTTCCTTATCTACTGACAGTGTGTGTGTGTGTGTGTGTGTGTGTGTGTGTGTATGGGTGTATGTGTGTGGCAGGGTCCAAATAATTGTATAATACCATATACCGTAATACCGTCTTACCGAGTTATTTTTTTATGGTTATCATACCGTGGAATTTCATACCTTTGCACCCCAGAGTGTAGCTAGTGGGGCAGAAAGAGTTAATGCAATGTAGCTGGTGAGGAAGCAGAGTTTAGTTTAGGTTAGCTGATGGGGCAGCAGGGGTTAGTGTAGTGTAGTTGGTTGAGGAAGAAGGGGTTAGTGTAGTGTAGTTGGTGGAGGCAGCAGGGGTTAGTGTAGTGTAGTGTAGTTGGATGAGGCAGCAGGGGTTAGTGTAGTGTAGCTGGTGGGGGCAGCAAGGGTTAGTGTAGTTGGTGGAGGCAGCAGAGGTTAGTGTAGTGTAGTTGGTGGGGGCAGCAGGGGTTAGTGTAGTGCAGTGTAGTTGGATGAGGCAGCAGGGGTTAGTGTAGTGTGTGGAGGCAGCAGAGGTTAGTGTAGTGTAGTTGGTTGAGACAGCAGAGGTTAGTGTAGTGTAGTGTAGCTGGTGGAGGCAGCAGGTGTTAGTGTAGTGTAGTGTAGCTGGTGGAGGCAGCAGGGGTTAGTGTAGTTGGTGGAGGCAGCAAGGGTTAGTGTAGTGTAGTTGGTGGAGGCAGCAGGGGTTAGTGTAGTGTAGTGTAGTTGGTGGAGGCAGCAGGGGTTAGTGTAGTGTGTGGAGGCAGCAGAGGTTAGTGTTGTGTAGTTGGTGGAGGCAGCAGGGGTTAGTGTAGTGTAGCTGGTGGAGGCAGCAGGGGTTAGTGTAGTGTAGTTGGTGGAGGCAGCAGGGGTTAGTGTAGTGTAGTGTTGTTGGTGGAGGCAGCAAGGGTTAGTGTAGTGTAGTGTAGTTGGTGGAGGCAGCAGGGGTTAGTGTAGTGTAGTTGGTGAAGGCAGCAGGGGTTAGTGTAGTGTAGTTGGTGGAGGCAGCAGGGGTTAGTGTAGTGTAGTGTAGCTGGTGGAGGCAGCAGGGGTTAGTGTAGTGTAGTTGGTGGAGGCAGCAGGGGTTAGTGTAGTGTAGTTGGTGGAGGCAGCAGGGGTTAGTGTAGTGTAGTTGGTGGAGGCAGCAGGGGTTAGTGTAGTGTAGCTGGTGAAGGCAGCAGGGGTTAGTGTAGTGTAGTTGGTGGAGGCAGCAGAGGTTAGTGTAGTGTAGTTGGTGGAGGCAGCAAGGGTTAGTGTAGTGTAGCTGGTGAAGGCAGCAGGGGTTAGTGTAGTGTAGTTGGTGGAGGCAGCAGAGGTTAGTGTAGTGTAGTTGGTGGAGGCAGCAAGGGTTAGTGTAGTGTAGCTGGTGAAGGCAGCAGGGGTTAGTGTAGTGTAGTTGGTGGAGGCAGCAGAGGTTAGTGTAGTGTAGTTGGTGGAGGCAGCAAGGGTTAGTGTAGTATAGCTGGTGGGGAAAGCACACAAGATCACTTCAAGAATCTTTGTGTGAACATCACTTGGCGAGACAGCTAATTTAAAGGATACCCGAAGTGACATGTGACATGATGAGATAGATATGGGTATGTACAGTGCCTAACACACAAATAACTAGGCTGTGTTCCTTTTTTTCTTTCTGTCTTAAAGAGTTACATATCAGGTATGTAAGTGGCTGACTCAGTCCTGACTCAGACAGGAAGTGACTACAGTGTGACCCTCACTGATAAGAAAATCCAACTATAAAACACTTTCCTAGCAGAAAATGGCTTCTGACAGCAGGAAAGAGATAAAAGGGTTCAATAGTTCATAGATTTTAGCTCTGGCATACTTTAATGAATGTGTCATTGAGCAAAAACAATAAAACAGTGACAACTTCAAAAGTAGATTTAAACATAAAATAAACATGTGGAATATCTTAAAAAGTCATTTTTAGGAGAAGGAAGATAGATACAACAGTTTATTTTCGCTTCGGATGTCCGTTAAGCTCAGCACTGAACCAATGATTTGGGGCGGTGCCATAGGGCGCAAGGCGAATTACAGCTGTAAAAGCACTGAATTACTATTTGAGGTGACGGTGACAGCACCTCAAAAGAGGACATTCCCCTGCTGGCAACAGCCAGTTACCAAATTACAGATCTCCGCCAGTTGCTGCAACAATTTGGCTAGAGCAGGATGAGCTATTTTTCTGGCTGCATCCTACGCCCCGAACTCACTAATGCACTAATTTTCTTTGGCATCTTGTGTTTGATATACTTAATTTCCAAGCAAAACATTTCCTACACTCAGCACATGCTTAGGAATTCTCACCAGTGTGAGATCTCTCATGTCTGACAAGATGAGATTTACATACAAAACATTTCCCACACTCAGTACATGAATAGGGCTTCTCACCAGTGTGAGATCTCTCATGTATGACAAGCTGTGATCTCAGAACAAAACATTTCCCGCACTCAGCACATGAATAGGGCTTCTCACCAGTGTGAGATCTCTCATGTGTGACAAGATGTGATTTACATACAAAACATTTCCCACACTCAGTACATGAATAGGGCTTCTCACCAGTGTGAGATCTCTCATGTATGACAAGCTGTGATCTCAGAACAAAACATTTCCCACACTCAGAACATGAATAGGGCTTCTCACCAGTGTGCGATCTCTCATGTACAACAAGCTGTGATTTCTTACCAAAACATCTCCCACACTCAGCACATGAATAGGGCTTCTCACCAGTGTGAGATCTCTCATGTGCGACAAGCTGTGATTTATGTACAAAACATTTGCCACACTCAGTACATGAATAAGGCTTCTCACCAGTGTGAGATCTCTCATGTACAACAAGGTGTGATTTCTGTGCAAAACATTTCCCACACTCAGTACATGAATAGGGCGTCACACCAGTGTGAGATCTTTCATGACTAACAAGGGATCCTTTATGTCCAAAACATTTTCCACATTCAGCACATGAATAGGGCTTCGCACCAGTGTGAGTTCTCTCATGTATGACAAGCTGTGATTTATATGCAAAATATTTCCCACACTCAGCACATGAATAGATCATTTCTCCTGTGTGGGATCTCTCATGACTGACAAGTTCTGCTTTAGATCCAAAATATTTCCCACACTCAGCACATAAATAGGGCTTCTCTCCTGTGTGGGTTCTCTTATGTCTGTCAAGATGTGATTTCCAAACAAAACATTTCCCACATTCAGAACATGAATAGGGCTTCTCTCCTGTGTGGGATCTCTCATGTCTGTCAAGATGTGATTTCCGAACAAAACATTTCCCACACTCAGAACATGAATAGGGCTTCTCTCCTGTGTGGGCTCTCTCATGTCTGTCAAGATGTGATTTGTGGAAAAAACAATTCCCGCACTCAGCACATGAATAGGGCTTCTCTCCAGTGTGAGATCTCACATGTCTGACAAGATCTGACTTATGTACAAAACATTTCCCACACTCAGCACATGAATAGGGCTTCTCACCAGTGTGAGATCTCTGATGTCTGACAAGCTGCGATTTCCATACAAAACATTTCCCACACTCGGAACAGGAATAAGACCCTCCAGCAGGGGGAGAGCTGTGCTGGGTATGAGGCCCCTCAGGGTTAGACAGGTGAGTAGAGTCTGGGGGAATATTTGGGGTCACCAGGATATCTGCAGGAGACTCTTGTCCAGTGACATCATCATCCGTTGTACAGTCTGTGGATACAGAGAGACGAGTCTCTGAGAGGTTCCTGATGCCGGGAGTCCGCGCTGCAAATAGAGAAACATCATCACTTCCTGTTAGACAATTCTGAGGGGAGGAGCAATTATCATTAGGGAGGGTCAGTGAGCTGCTGAGAATTCCCAGTTGATGTAAAGATTATGCAAATTAGAAATGGACCAGATGCAGCAGCTGCATAACTTTGCATATAATTAGCATAGAATTTGCACCAGCTCAGATTTATCGCCATGACACTGACCATCACTCAGCCTGACAGAGAACTGGAGAGGGTTGTGCTCATTGCAGGCAGCCAATTACATGATAATACCTTTGGCTTGCATGAACATTTTATGTAGCTTGGAATTCAGCCAATCCAATGCATTTCCTGACAAATCTGGTTATCTGCATACAATTTGCATTATATTTGCATACAAGTCAGAGTTATCTGCATATCACTGACCCTCCCTACAGCTAAAGCATTAGACATACATGGAAAGCAGTAAGTTGTAGAGCTTGATGAGACAATGGAAGCAATGTGCTAAGGTAGCCATACACCGAGCAATGATGGACAGATTCCACCCAGAGACAAACCTCTCTCTAATCCTGTCTGATTGGGGAGAGATCTGTCAGCTGCCCATACACTGCAGGCCAATTCCCGATCAATTTCATGCTGAAATCTCTCGGGAATCGTCTGGGCCCGCTGCAGTCACTGCTGTTCCCCATGTATACATGTATGTATATGTATGTGTGTGTGTGTACTGTATACATGTATGTATATGTATGTGTGTGTATATACTGTATACATGTATGTATATGTATGTGTGTGTATATACTGTATACATGTATGTATATGTATGTGTGTGTGTGTATACTGTATATATGTATGTATATGTGTGTGTGTGTATACTGTATACATGTATGTATATGTATGTGTGTGTGTATACTGTATACATGTATGTATATGTATGTGTGTGTGTATACTGTATACATGTATGTATATGTATGTGTGTGTGTGTGTATACTGTATACATGTATGTATATGTATGTGTGTGTGTGTGTATACTGTATACATGTATGTATATGTATGTGTGTGTGTATACTGTATACATGTATGTATATGTATGTGTGTGTGTATACTGTATACATGTATGTATATGTATGTGTGTGTGTATACTGTATACATGTATGTATATGTATGTGTGTGTGTGTATACTGTATATATGTATGTATATGTATGTGTGTGTGTATACTGTATATATATATATGTATATGTATGTGTGTGTGTATACTGTATACATGTATGTATATGTATGTATGTGTGTGTGTATACTGTATACATGCATGTATATGTATGTATGTGTGTGTGTATACTGTATACATGTATGTATATGTATGTATGTGTGTGTGTATACTGTATACATGTATGTATATGTATGTATGTGTGTGTGTATACTGTATACATGTATGTATATGTATGTGTGTGTGTATACTGTATACATGTATGTATATGTATGTGTGTGTGTATACTGTATACATGTATGTATATGTATGTGTGTGTGTGTGTGTGTGTATACTGTATATATGTATGTATATGTATGTGTGTGTGTGTGTGTATACTGTATATATGTATGTATGTGTGTGTGTATACTGTATATATGTATGTATATGTATGTGTGTGTATACTGTATATATGTATGTATATGTATGTGTATGTGTGTGTGTGTATACTGTATATATGTATGTATATGTATGTGTATGTGTGTGTGTATACTGTATATATGTATGTATATGTATGTGTGTGTGTGTGTATACTGTATATATGTATGTATATGTATGTGTGTGTGTGTATACTGTATATATGTATGTATGTATGTATGTGTGTGTATACTGTATATATGTATGTATGTATGTATGTGTGTGTGTGTATACTGTATGTATGTATGTATGTATGTATGTATGTGTGTGTGTGTATACTGTATGT
This sequence comes from Hyperolius riggenbachi, assembly GCF_040937935.1. Lineage (NCBI taxonomy): Eukaryota > Metazoa > Chordata > Amphibia > Anura > Hyperoliidae > Hyperolius > Hyperolius riggenbachi. The sequence continues at coordinate 281,537,266 of NC_090655.1, forward strand.
ATGTATGTATGTATGTATGTATGTATGTATGTATGTATGTATGTATGTATGTATGTGTGTGTGTGTGTGTGTGTGTGTGTGTGTGTGTGTGTGTGTGTGTGTGTGTGTGTGTGTGTGTGTGTGTGTGTGTGTGTGTGTGTGTGTGTGTGTGTGTGTGTGTGTGTGTATACTGTATACATGTATGTATATGTATGTGTGTGTGTATACTGTATATATGTATGTATATGTATGTGTGTGTGTATGCTGTATATATGTATGTATATGTATGTGTGTGTGTATACTGTATATATGTATGTATATGTATGTGTGTATACTGTATATATGTATGTATATGTATGTGTGTACTGTATATATGTATGTATATGTATGTGTATACTGTATACATGTATGTATATGTATGTGTGTGTGTATACTGTATATATGTATGTATGTGTG
>NC_090655.1:281545200-281583965 GCF_040937935.1 Hyperolius riggenbachi
TGTGTAATGTGGCTGCACAGTGTGCCTGTAATGAGGTATAAACACCCTGTGTACACAGGGAATGTGAGAAGTAATAGGGGTGTGATGTGTAATGTGACTGCACAGTGTGCTTGTAATGTGGTATAAACACCCTGTGTACACAGGGAATGTGAGAAGTAATAGGGGTGTGATGTGTGTAATGTGACTGCACAGTGTGCCTGTAATGAGGTATAAACACACTATGTACACAGGGAATGTGAGAAGCAATAGGGGTGTGATGTGTGTAATGTGACTGCACAGTGTGCCTGTAATGAGGTATAAACACACTATGTACACAGGGAATGTGAGAAGTAATAGGGGTGTGATGTGTGTAATGTGACTGCACAGTGTGCCTGTAATGAGGTATAAACACACTATGTACGCAGGGAATGTGAGAAGTAATAGGGGTGTGATGTGTGTAATGTGGCTGCACAGTGTGCCTGTAATGAGGTATAAACACACTATGTACACAGGGAATGTGAGAAGTAATAGGGGTGTGATGTGTGTAATGTGACTGCACAGTGTGCCTGTAATGGGATATAAACACACTATGTACACAGGGAATGTGAGAAGTAATAGGGGTGTGATGTGTGTAATGTGGCTGCACAGTGTGCCTGTAATGAGGTATAAACACACTATGTACACAGGGAATGTGAGAAGTAATAGGGGTGTGATGTGTGTAATGTGGCTGCACAGTGTGCCTGTAATGAGGTATAAACACACTATGTACACAGGGAATGTGAGAAGTAATAGGGGTGTGATGTGTGTAATGTGACTGCACAGTGTGCCTGTAATGAGGTATAAACACACTATGTACACAGGGAATGTGAGAAGTAATAGGGGTGTGATGTGTGTAATGTGACTGCACAGTGTGCCTGTAATGAGGTATAAACACACTATGTACACAGGGAGTGTGAGAAGTAATAGGGGTGTGATGTGTGTAATGTGACTGCACAGTGTGCCTGTAATGAGGTATAAACACACTATGTACACAGGGAATGTGAGAAGTAATAGGGGTGTGATGTGTAATGTGACTGCACAGTGTGCCTGTAATGAGGTATAAACACACTTTGTACACAGGGAATGTGAGAAGTAATAGGGGAGTGATGTGTAATGTGACTGCACAGTGTGCCTGTAATGAGGTATAAACACACTATGTACACTGGGAATGTGAGAAGTAATAGGGGTGTGATGTGTGTAATGTGGATGCACAGTGTGCCTGTAATGTGGTATAAACACACTATGTACACAGGGAATGTGAGAAGTAATAGGGGTGTGATGTGTGTAATGTGACTGCACAGTGTGCCAGTAATGAGGTATAAACACACTATGTACACTGGGACTGTGAGAAGTAATAGGAGTGTGATGTGTGTAATGTGGATGCACAGTGTGCCTGTAATGTGGTATAAACACACTATGTACACAGGGAATGTGAGAAGTAATAGGGGTGTGATGTGTGTAATGTGACTGCACAGTGTGCCTGTAATGAGGTATAAACACACTATGTACACAGGGAATGTGAGAAGCAATAGGGGTGTGATGTGTGATGTGACTGCACAGTGTGCCTGTAATGAGGTATAAATACAATTTAGTAAGTGACAATTAGAGTTGGAAAGTGCTCATCTGATCTGCATTGTATTACTTCTGTGAGATGTGTCAGAATTCTTCTTATGCATCCCCCCTCCAGAGAACAGGGTAATCCAAAGCAATCAGTACTGTTGTTAGTAAGCGGTCACCAAATAATATCAAGACTGATGGATTAAGATGTAAAAAATTTAACACGAGGACTTTGGAACATATCACCTAATATGGCAAGTCTGTGAGCAGTGAAACAGAAGACATTCAGTATTTAATTTTGATTACTCACCCATTTTACCCTCTGTAAGAGTCTCTTCCTCTTTACTTGTCCTCATCATGTCACCCTCCACTATAGACTGCTGATCACTCCTCACATATGTCTCTTCTTCTTCCTTACATGTCCTCATCATGTCACCCTCCTCCATAGACTGCTGATCACTCCTCACATACGTCTCTTCTTCTTCTTTAATTGTCCTCATCATGTCACCTTCCTCTGTAGACTGCTGATCACTCCTCACATACGTCTCTTCTTCCTCCTCTTTACTTGCTCTCATCATGTCACCCTCCTCTATAGACTGCTGATCACTCCTCACATATGTCTCTTCTTCCTCTTTACTTGTCCTCATCATGTCACCCTCCTCCATAGACTGCTGATCACTCCTCACATACGTCTCTTCTTCTTCCTCTTTACATGTCCTCATCAGGTCACCCTCCTGCATAGACTGCTGATCACTCCTCACATATGTCTCTTCTTCTTCCTCTTTACTTGTCCTCATCATGTCACCCTCCTCCATAGACTGCTGATCACTCCTCACATATGTCTCTTCTTCTTCCTCTTTACTTGTCCTCATCATGTCACCCTTCTCCATACACTGCTGATCACTCCTCATATATGTCTCTCCTACTTCCTCTTTACTTGTCCCCATCATGTCACCCTCCTCCATAGTCTGCTGATCACTTCTCACATACATCTCTTCTTCTTCCTCTTTACTTGTCCTCATCATGTCACCTTCCTCCATAGACTGCTGATCACTCCTCACATACGTCTCTTCTTCTTCCTCTTTACATGTCCTCATCAGGTCACCCTCCTCTATAGACTGCTGATCACTCCTCACATATGTCTCTTCTTCTTCCTCTTTACATGTCCTCATCAGGTCACCCTCCTCTATAGACCGCTGATCACTCCTCACATATGTCTCTTCTTCTTCCTCTTTAATTGTCCTCATCCTGTCACCCTCCTCCATATACTGCTGATCACTCCTCACATACGTCTCTTCTTCTTCCTCTTTACTTGTCCTCATCATGTCACCCTCCTCTATAGACCGCTGATCACTCCTCACATATGTCTCTTCTTCTTCCTCTTTAATTGTCCTCATCCTGTCACCCTCCTCCATATACTGCTGATCACTCCTCACATATGTCTCTTCTTCCTCTTTATAGGTCCTCATCATGTCACCCTCCTCCATAGACTGCTGATCACTCCTCACATACGTCTCTTCTTCTTCCTCTTTACATGTCCCCATCATGTCACCCTCCTCTATAGACTGCTGATCACTCCTCACATATGTCTCTTCTTCCTCCTTACATGTCCTCATCATGTCACCCTCCTCCATAGACTGCTGATCACTCCTCACATACGTCTCTTCTTCTTCCTCTTTACATGTCCTCATCATGTCACCCTTCTCCATAGACTGCTGATCACTCCTCACATACATCTCTTCTTCCTCTTTACATGTCCCCATCATGTCACCCTCCTCCATAGACTGCTGATCACTCCTCACATATGTCTCTTCTTCTTCCTCTTTACTTGTCCTCATCATGTCTCCCTCCTCCATAGACTGCTGATCACTCCTCACATACGTCTCTTCTTCCTCTTTCATTGTCCTCATCATGTCACCCTCCTCCATAGACAGCTGATCACTCCTCACATATGTCTCTTCTTCTTCCTCTTTACTTGTCCTCATCATGTCTCCCTCCTCCATAGACTGCTGATCACTCCTCACATACGTCTCTTCTTCCTCTTTCATTGTCCTCATCATGTCACCCTCCTCCATAGACAGCTGATCACTCCTCACATACGTCTCTTCTTCTTCCTCTTTACATGTCCTCATCATGTCTCCCTCCTCCATAGACTGCTGATCACTCCTCTCTTGCTCTTTGAGCTCAGATCTCAGTTCTGAAAAGGATAACAGATTATAGCTGTGAGATATCAGCAGTAGTAAACAGAACACAGAAAAGAACATACTTTGCTAGGGGTGATGATAATGTCTCCTGCACAGTCCCCTCTTCCATGGTCAAGAAAAAAAAAATATATCTGTAATGAATAGCAGAGATGCCGCTGCGCAGTCTGACGGCGGGGCAGCTGTCTCCGCGTTCAGACCGGCGGTTTCCGCACAGCAGCATGCGTCTGGTTTGCCTGGGCCTTCTAGTGCACACAGATGGAGAGCTACTAGAAGGCAGGACCTTTATGCCAGCAGGAGAGGTATCAGCTGATCAGGACGATCAGCTGATTCCAGCGGTACTCCTGATTGTCTGAGTGGCTGGGGGCGGCGCTGAGGAGCGCTGGAGTATATATAGATATTGCTTGTCAGTTGCTGGTCTGCTGTTGCGAATACTTACGTGTGAGCACTCAGACCTCAGTCAGATCCCACAGTGTGTTAGAACCAGGTGGACCTGGCAATTCACACTTAGCCAGATTACGCTCTTGTTATTACTGTGTTATACTCTAGACCAGTTCCGGGGTGTTGAGACCAAGGACCTCACACCCAAGCTTAGGATTACTGTGTCATTGCTGTGTTATACTTTAGACCAGTTCCAGGGTGTTGAGACCAAGGACCTCCCACCCAAGCTTAGGATTACTGTGTCATTGCTGTGTTATACTTTAGACCAGTTCCAGGGTGTCGAGACCAAGGACCTCACACCCCAGACTAGGATTGTGATTTATATCTGTTATGATCATTTGCTCTGTTGACCTCTCCTTTGCTTTCTGATTCGGTACCTCTGCCTATCTGCCTACCAGTTGCCAAACCTTGCCTGTACCCAGTTACCGAATCAGTCTTCTGTCTTTGTACCCTATCTGCTCGTGTGTTGCCAAATGGCCTGCCCGACCCTCCTGCCTGTCACTTATCCTCTGAGTGTTCAGTCTGTCTGTACTACCTGTGACACTATTCCCCCACGTGTCAGTTAGCTGCAAGGACTCTTGCTCCTCAGAGAGTCCTGCCTGCAGTGCAACCAGTGGTCTCTACCCCATAGGAGTCCCCTGGCTGCAGTACAGCGATAATCTATTAACCCCTCGCACTCTCGCATGCAAATGTTCAAACAAATAAATTCACAGATTCACTCATCCAGGCACAACTGTTATCCCTACAGCTAAGTTAAAAGCCGGGTTTTTAGTTCACAGAAGAATGCATTCTTATGCTTAGTCACCTATACTGCGCAGAAGTACCCAGGTAAACATAGGTGTCCTAACTCTAACCCTGTAACATGCATAGTGTTACTCCTAGTGTGCTCCTAATCCATTGATAGATTTGATGCAATGAATGTGTTTGCATGTCTGCACTATGCATGTTACAGGGCCAGAGTTAGGACACCTATGTTTACCTGGGTACTTCTGCGCAGTATAGGTGACTAAGCATAAGAATTCATTCTTCTGTGAACTAAAACCCTGGCTTTTAACTTAGCTGTAGGGATAACAGTTATGCCTGGATGAGTGAATCTGTGAATTCATTTGTTTGAACATTTGCATGCGAGAGTGCGAGGGGTTAATAGATTTTTGCTGTTTTCTAGCCACACCCCCTTCAGCACCTCCCTTTCCTTAATAACTTATACAATGTCCTAACTAGAGGCGATGTGCCTGGATATATGTATTTTTTTTCTGGCTGCAGTACAGTCTGATTACCAGTTTGCCAGGGAATCACTGGCTGCCAGATTATCTCTATCCCCTCTCTCAGGAGATAGTCCCTGCACAGCCGAGGGCCACCTGCTCCTCAGGTGGTCTCTGACCGAAGTTATCTGTGTCTCCCGCCTCACGGGAGATAGCCTACAGTTGCACCAAACACTTACACTTCATTAGGTGTCCAGAGGTTAGTCATACTTGTATTATTGGTGATTCTGCAGATCAGCCATAATTAGGTATACATCTGTATTGTTGATGATTCTGCAGATCATCAATAATCAGATTCTCTCTGTGTGCTGACACCAACCGTTACAATATCCAGGCACATCACCTCAAGATAGGGATGAGCTTTAAATTAAATCTAAATGAGTTTAATTTGGATTTCATACTGCCAATTAGTGCAGCTGATGAGGCGGGTGAGGGGGGTAACATACCTGGCCTCCATCCTCACGCCGCTCTCACGTGACTACCTCACTTCCTCCTTCCAGGTTAATGAGGAAGCGTAGTAGTCACATGACGCTACTTGGAACGCAGCGTAAGACGCGTCTTAGGAAGAATTAAAGAAGACGGCTGCTGGATAAGTTTAACCCCCCCTCACACGCCCTGTAAGCTGCACTAATTAGGAGGATGAAATATGAATGAAATTCATTTGGATTTTATTCGAAGCTGATCTCTGGTTAGGACATTTAAATAAGTTATTAAGGAAAGGGAGGTGCTAAAGGGGGTGTGGCCAGAAAAATAGCAAAAAACAATTAACCCTTTGCACACTCACATGCAAATGTTCAAACAAATGCATTTATATGAATCAATCATCCAGGCACCACGGCTATCCCTACAGCTAAGATAAAAGCCGGGGTTTTAGTTACAAAAGAATGCATTCCCTTGCGTTGTCACCTACACTGTGCAGAACTATCCAGGAAAACGTAGGTGTCCTAAGTCTGGCCCTGTAACATGCATAGTGCAGACATGCAAACACTCACTGCATGAAACCTATCTAGGGATTAGGAGCACACATCCTGACGTCCTCTCCTGGGACAGATAGTGCATCATATCAATAGCACAAGGGACGTGTTTTTTGCCGTTTTTTGCTTTCTTCCAGTGTGCCTTGTTCATCATCTGGTGCTTCTCCCCTCCTCTCCATGCTCACATTCCTGGGAGGTTACAGCAGTGCCGGCAGTGGTAGATGGATGAGGATGTGAGGAGAGAACAGCTGGAGACAGAGGGCAATAGGAACAGAGGCCTGCAGCTAATCAGCTATAAATTATCATTACATATGGCTCTGGCAACTGATGAACTAGGCAGATGGGACTGCAGCTCCATATCCTGACCACACCTGAGCCCACCTGTCCATCACCTACTAACCCCAAACCCTCCAAGAGCTGGAGCAACAAACCTCCCAGCTGGGGCAGTGCCAAAACCAGGACCAAAGCAGCAGAGGCCACCCAACCCCTCTCCAACTGCAGCCTCCACCTGCCTGTCCTATCAGCCACGCCCCTTGTTACCTGGCTCCACCCTCTAGCTGTGCCCCACCAGCCATCATCTCTGTGCAGACTCCAACCTCTCCCACTGCGGGACATAAACCTCCTGTGACTGCAGTAATAAACACAGATGATAACAGGTGTATTTAGAGCATGTGTCGAACTCCAGGCCTGGAGGGCCAGATCCATGCCAGTGTTTAGGATGGACTGAGAAATAACAAGTATGTCCACCCTGACCTCTGCTCTGCCCAATATATAACAAGTATGTCCACCCCGACCTCTGCTCTGCCCAATATATATAACAAGTATGCCCACCCCGACCTCTGCTCTGCCCAATATATAACAAGTATGTCCACCCCGACCTCTGCTCTGCCCAATATATATAACAAGTATGCCCACCCCGACCTCTGCCCTGCCCAATATATAACAAGAATGTCCACCCCGACCTCTTCTCTGCCCAATATATAACAAGAATGTCCACCCCGACCTCTGCTCTGCCCAATATATAACAAGTATGTCCACACCGACCTCTGCTCTGCCCAATACATAACAAGTATGTCCACCCCGACCTCTACTCTGCCCAATATATAACAAGTATGTCCACCCCGACCTCAGCTCTGCCCAATATATAACAAATATGTCCACCCCGACCTCAGCTCTGCCCAATATATAACAAATATGTCCACCCCGACCTCTGCTCTGCCCAATATGAAACAAGTACGCCCACCCTGACCTCTGCTCTGCCCAATATATAACAAGTATGTCCACCCCGACCTCAGCTCTGCCCAATATATAACAAATATGTCCACCCCCACCTCTGCCCTGCCCAATATATAACAAGTATGTCCACCCCGACCTCTGCTCTGCCCAATATATAACAAGTATGTCCACCCCGACCTCTGCTCTGCCCAATATAGAACAAGTATGACCACCCCGACCTCTGCCCAATATATAACAAGTATGACCACCTCGACCTCTGCTCTGCCCAATATATAACAAGTATGTCCACCCCGACCTCTGCCCTGCCCAATATATAACAAGTATGCCCACCCCGACCTCTGCTCTGCCCAATATATAACAAGTATGTCCACCCCGACCTCTGCCCTGCCCAATATATAACAAGTATGTCCACCCCGACCTCAGCCCTGCCCAATATATAACAAGTATGTCCACCCTGACCTCTGCTCTGCCCAATATATAACAAGTATGTCCACCCCGACCTCTGCTCTGCCCAATATATAACAAGTATGTCCACCCCGACCTCTGCTCTGCCCAATACATAACAAGTATGTCCACCCCGACCTCTGCTCTGCCCAATATATAACAAGTATGTCCACCCCGACCTCTGCTCTGCCCAATATATAACAAGTATGTCCACCCCGACCTCTGCTCTGCCCAATACATAACAAGTATGTCCACCCCGACCTCTGCTCTGCCCAATATATAACAAGTATGTCCACCCCGACCTCTGCTCAATATATAACAAGTATGTCCACCCCGACCTCTGCTCTGCCCAATACATAACAAGTATGTCCACCCCGACCTCTGCTCTGCCCAATATATAACAAGTATGTCCACCCCGACCTCTGCTCTGCCCAATACATAACAAGTATGTCCACCCCGACCTCTGCTCTGCCCAATATATAACAAGTATGCCCACCCCGACCTCTGCTCTGCCCAATATATAACAAGTATGACCACCCCGACCTCTGCTCTGCCTAATATATAACAAGTATGTCCACCCCGACCTCTGCTCCGCCCAATATATAACAAGTATGTCCACCCCGACCTCTGCTCTGCCCAATATATAACAAGTATGTCCACCCTGACCTCTGCTCTGCCCAATATATAACAAGTATGTCCACCCTGACCTCTGCTCTGCCCAATATATAACAAGTATGTTCACCCGACCTCTGCTCTGCCCAATATATAACAAGTATGGCCACCCCGACCTCTACTCTGCCCAATATATAACAAGTATGTCCACCCCGACCTCTGCTCTGCCCAATATATAACAAGTATGTCCACCCCGACCTCTGCTCTGCCCAATATATAACAAGTATGTCCACCCTGACCTCGGCTCTGCCCAATATATAACAAGTATGACCACCCCGACCTCTGCCCTGCCCAATATATAACAAGTATGTCCACCCCGACCTCTGCTCTGCCCAATATATAACAAGTATGTCCACCCCGACCTCTGCGCTGCCCAATATATAACACGTATGCCCACCCCAACCTCTGCTCTCCCCAATATATAACAAGTATGACCACCCCGACCTCTACTCTGCCCAATATATAACAAGTATGTCCACCCCGACCTCTGCTCTGCCCCAATATATAACAAGTATGTCCACCCCGACCTCTGCTCTGCCCAATATATAACAAGTATGTCCACCCCGACCTCTGCTCTGCCCAATATATAACAAGTATGTCCACCCCGACCTCTGCTCTGCCCAATATATAACAAGTATGTCCACCCCGACCTCTGCTCTGCCCAATACATAACAAGTATGTCCACTCTGACCTCTGCTCTGCCCAATATATAACGAGTATGTCCCCCCCGACCTCTGCTCTGCCCAATATATAACAAGTATATCCACCCCGACCTCTGCCCAATATTAGAGATGTAGCGAACGGTTCGCCGGCGAACGGTTCCAGGCGAACATTGGGGGTTCGCGTTCGCCTGGCGAACCTTTGCGGAAGTTCGATTCGCCCCATAATGCACGAGGGTGAACTTTGACCCTCTGCATCACAGTCAGCAGGCACATTGTAGCCATTCAGGCTACAGTAAGCCCTGGAGCCCCACCCCCCTTATATAAGGCAGGGTCCGGCGGCCATTACACTCACTCGTGTGCCTGCTAGTGAGAGGAAAGGGACAGCTGCTGCAGACTTGTTCTTCTAGGGACAGATTAGTTAGGTTCTTGGCTGCTTAGTTTGCTCCTGGCTGATTGTTATTGCTTTTATAGCACCCTAGCTCTTTTCAGAGCTCATCCTGTACTTTATTTTTTTTTTTACTGTGTGTCAAACTGACACTTTTGTTGTATGCACAGCCTTGCTAATTGATAGTGTGTGTGTGCCACTGCCAGCAGCCCAGCACATTCAGTGACTGACTACCTGTGCGTGTGACAGGGAGCTGCACATTGTACTACCCAGTACTGCATATACCCAGTACCTGTTGTGTTTACTTAACCCACCTCATCACTGCATATACCTAGCTTTGTGTTGAGTGAACCCAGCTCACTGCATCCTACTACTACCTGTTGTGTTTACTTAACCCACCTCATCACTGCACATAACTACCTGTAGTGTTGAGTGAACCCAGCTCACTGCATATACCTACTACCTGTTGTGTTGAGTGAACCCAGCTCACTGCATATACCTACTACCTGTTGTGTTGAGTGAACCCAGCTCACTGCACATACCTACTATCTGTTGTGTTGAGTGAACCCAGCTCACTGCATATACCTACTACCTGTTGTGTTGAGTGAACCCAGCTTACTGCATATACCTACTACCTGTTGTGTTGAGTGAACCCAGCTCACTGCATATACCTACTACCTGTTGTGTTGAGTGAACCCAGCTCACTGCATATACCCAGTACCTGTTGTGTTTACTTAACCCACCTCATCACTGCACATAACTACCTGTAGTGTTGAGTAAACACAGATCACTGCATATACCTACTACATGTGGTGTTGAGTGAACCCAGCTCACTGCATATACCTACTACCTGTTGTGTTTACTTAACCCACCTCATCACTGCACATAACTACCTGTAGTGTTGAGTAAACACAGATCACTGCATATACCTACTACATGTTGTGTTGAGTGAACCAAGCTCACTGCATATACCTACTACCTGTTGTGTTGAGTGAACCCAGCTCACTGCATATACCTACTACCTGTTGTGTTGAGTGAACCCAGCTCACTGCATATACCTTCTACCTGTTGTGTTGAGTGAACCCAGCTCACTGCATATACCTACTACCTGTTGTGTTTACTTAACCCACCTCATCACTGCACATAACTACCTGTTGTGTGCCCGCCATAACGGATTCCCGTTAAAGGATTTAAAGTTGATTAATGACAATTAGGTACGCAAAAGGTCCTCCTAAGTCCTGTATTGTTATTTTTGGTTACTACCTCAGGGCGGGCGTGCATGCCTGCCTGCCTGCCTGCTGCCCTCCTTGCCTGGATGTGCAGTGGTAACCGTTGCTCAGGCTCCACACCGGATTCAAACCCCTCATTCCCCGGCCATTACCCCGGGTCACAAATGGCAGACTTGCCCGCCTCCATATGATTCTCGTGAAAGGAATGTGGTGTCATCTTTGCCCGCCATAACTGGTTCTCGTTAAAGGATTTAACTCCTCCTGTATTGTTATTTTTGGTCACTACCTCGGGGCGGGCGTGCATGCCTGCCTGCTGCCCTCCTTGGATGTGTAGTGGTAGCCGTTGCTCAGGCTCCACACCGGATTCAAACCCCTCATTCCCCGGCCATTACCCAGGGTCACAATGGCAGACTTGCCCGCCTCCACAGGATTCTCATTGTAGCGGTACTGAACAAGTACACAGCAAGCAGAAAATGTAATTTAAAAACAAAACGTAAGCTTTTTAACAATGCCATGGAAAGTTGAGAAGGAAGTCACACATTACCTGACATCACTGAGTGAGGAAGAGCAATCTCACCATGTTGCGCAGTAGTCCAGCATGGCCGTCACTACTCAAACAGCTGTTTGCGGTGCATTACACAGTGAGTTTGGTGTGTCAGTGTGAAGCAGTACTCTAATTACACTCCCTGATTGATGTATACACATGCAAGATGTTTTAAAGCATGTTAGGCCTGCAATTTAGCATTCAATGTGATTTCTGCCCTTAAAAACGCAGCTTTGCGTCACATCTAGATTTTTCCCCGGGACTTTTGGCATGTATCCCACTCCGCCATGCCCCCCTCCAGGTGTTAGACCCCTTAAAACATCTTTTCCATCACTTTTGTGGCCAGCATAATTTTTTCTATTTTTCAAAGTTCGCCTCCACATTGAAGTCTATTGCGGTTCGCAAACTTTTCCGCAAACCGAACCTTCCGCGGAAGTTCGCGAACTGAAAATCGGCGGTTCGCGACATCTCTACCCAATATATAACAAGTATGTCCACCCCGACCTCTGCTCTGCCCAATATATAACAAGTATGTCCACCCCAACCTCTGCCCAATATATAACAAGTATGTACACCCCGACCTCTGCTCTGCCCAATATATAACAAGTATGTCCACCGCAACCTCTGCTCTGCCCAATATATAACAAGTATGTCCACCCCGACCTCTGCTCTGCCCAATATATAACAAGTATGTCCACCCCGACCTCTGCTCTGCCCAATATATAACAAGTATGTCCACCCCGACCTCTGCTCTGCCCAATATATAACAAGTATGTCCACCCCGACCTCTGCTCTGCCCAATATATAACAATTATGTCCACCCGACCTCTGCTCTGCCCAATATATAACAAGTATGTCCACCCCAACCTCTGCTCTGCCCAATATATAACAAGTATGTCCACCCCAACCTCTGCTCTGCCCAATATATAACAAGTATGTCCACCCGACCTCTGCTCTGCCCAATATATAACAAGTATGTCCACCCCGACCTCTGCTCTGCCCAATATATAACAAGTATGTCCACCCCGACCTCTGCTCTGCCCAATATACAACAAGTATGTCCACCCCGACCTCTGCTCCGCCCAATATATAACAAGTATGACCACCCCGACCTCTGCTCTGCCCAATATATAACATGTATGCCCACCCCGACCTCTGCTCTGCCCAACATATAACAAGTATGTCCACCCCGATCTCTGCTCTGCCCAATATATAACAAGTATGTCCACCCCGATCTCTGCTCTGCCCAATATATAACAAGTATGTCCACCCCGACCTCTGCTCTGCCCAATATATAACAAGTATGTCCACCCCGACCTCTGCTCTGCCCAATATATAACAAGTATGTCCACCCCGACCTCTGCTCTGCCCAATATATAACAAGTATGTCCACCCCGACCTCTGCTCTGCCCAATATATAACAAGTATGTCCACCCCGACCTCTGCTCTGCCCAATATATAACAAGTATGTCCACCCCGAGTCGGGGTGGACATACTTGTTATATATTGGGCAGAGCAGAGGTCGGGGTGGGCATACTTGTTGTATATTGGGCAGGGCAGAGGTCGGGGTCCCCGACCTCTGCCCTGCCCAATATACAACAAGTATGCCCACCCCGACCCCTGCTCTGCCCAATATATAACAAGTATGTCCACCCCGACCTCTGCTCTGCCCAATATATAACAAGTATGTCCACCCCGACCTCTGCTCTGCCCAATATATAACAAGTATGTCCACCCCGACCTCTGCTCTGCCTAATATATAACAAGCATGACCACCCCGACCTCTGCTCTGCCCAATATATAACAAGTCACACAATCACCTCTTCCAGCCATGTCTTCTCTCCACCTTCTCTTCCTGCAATTAAATCACTTCCCTTTTTGTGTTTACATCTCTTCCTTCCTTTGGCTTTATGACCTCTGATCTGTGCGTTCCACTTGGAAGAGGTAACATTGCCATCTTGTGGTGAATAGGCTAACTGCAGCCTCTGTTTCCAGTAGTGATGAGATCAAATTTCATATAGTAGTAATTTCCCAGCGAAATTTGCAACTACAATGCAAAAATCATAAAGCAAAATTTCAAACTGTTACAACATTCATTTTGTACATAATCATGATGAAATAGGTATAATTACGCATTGACTTATAACTTCAGGAAATCATCATCTCTGTGAAAATGCCTGTTGACCTCAATGCAATTGGTGGGAATTCATTTTTGCATACATACCCATACATTTTTCTCACGTATATTAATTCTTTGCACTAGTATGTTCAAAACACTTTAGTGAATCTCGTGAATGTAAATTTGCATAATCCAACATGCATATAGACTGTTTCGGATTTGTTGATCCTCATCAGTGCATGGCAAGGGATAATTTGCATATTCAGCAGTGATGCATTGTGGGGAACATCTCATATGCTCACTCCAATCTGAATAATCACAAATACCTGCTGTTTTAAGAAGGTAAACTTTTGTTTTGCATAACATTTTAGTAAGAGGACTTTTTGGTCCTTTGTAGTCCCTTACACAGCCCTGGGGGTTCTGGTTCAGCATGAGCTTAGTGGATAGACTGTTATGTACATCATTCATAATTGTGAAAATTGTATGACATACATTTAAAAATTATGGTCAACACGGGGGGCTTCACCTCAGTCACACCCCCAGATCAGACAATAGGACCGGGGGAGGGGTGGGTCTGCTCCTCTCACCATCCTGCACCTTCCGTGTCCTCACCCCACCTACCTCTCTACAATTCACATCATTTGAGGCCCACACCATCCGCCTCTACCACCCCCTCCCTGCCATTGTTGCGGTCTTATACCGCCCTCCGGGCTCCACCCCACAATTTCTCGATGACCTTGCCTCCTGGCTCCCTCACATCCTCTCCTCTGACCTCCCCACCATCATCCTTGGTGATTTCAATATTCCCATCGATTAAGCCCAGAGCTCCGCTGTGACCCGGCTACTCACCATTGCCAACTCACTTGGACTAGTACAACACGCCAACACCCCCACTCACACTGCAGGTCACACTCTCGACCTTATATTCACTAAATCCACCACCATTGCAGACCTTGACATCGCACCCTTTCCACCCTCAGACCATCACCTTCTCACCTTCAACCTCCTCACCAGTGGCGGCGCCACGCTGGGGCTTACCCAGGCTTCAGCCCCAGCTGGCAACTCATTAGCCCCCCTCAAAGTCCCCCCGCCGCAGACGCCGGCTGCCGCAAGTGTCCACTCCAACCCGACCTCGGCTCGTCACTGCACTGCAGTGGAGCCGCTGAGCCTGGCTGCCTGGGAGGTCTGGAGCTGGAGGGCGAGGGCTTGGGCTGGCACCACCCACCCCAGCGAATCAGCGACACGGACTCCCACCCACCTACCCTGGCGAGTCGGACATCCATGTCTCTGCTTCCAGTCCACCCTGGGACGGGCGCAGGCTGAGCTCAGCCTCAGTCAGTCACGCACAGCGGCCCGCCCCAGGGGGAGGTACCACTGGTGATGTCTAGCGAGTAGCGGCGTTATAAAATGTGTCACTCACGTCCGGCGTGCGTCACGTGACACTTGCCGCCGCGCAGCCAGTTGCCGCCCGAGTCCAACATCGTGAGAGTGTCTGTGTCACTCTCCACTCTCTCTGCGGGCTGCGGCACGCCAGGCCAGTCACGCAGTGCCAGTGTGACACACACCCCCACCCAGGCAGGCAGGCCAGGCACCGACCCACACGGACGGTCGGACAGTCAGACAGCGCACGGCACGGCCCGGGAGTGGACTGGAGGCTCAGGCTGGACTCTGGAGGAGGCTGGAGCTGACAGAACAGCCAGGCAGCAGGAGGTGGGTGCGGTGCGCCGGTGGCTGTCCTCTCCAGCCAGCCAGTCGTCAACTGCCAATTCCAAATTGTTTTTCTGCCCTGGGGCCCCCCCATCCCACCACCACCAGGCCTGAGGCCTTCCCACCAGGCCTGAGCTGCCCTCCCTGGGCTGGGGCCCCCCATCCCACCACCACCAGCCATGCCTGAGGTGCCCTGGGCCCCCCATCCCACCACCACCAGCCAGGCCTGAGGCCTTCCCACCAGGCCTGAGCTGCCCTCCCTGGGGCCCCCCATCCCACCACCACCAGCCAGGCCTGAGAGGTGCCCTGGGCCCCCCATCCCACCACCACCAGCCAGGCCTGAGGCCTTCCCACCAGGCCTGAGCTGCCCTGAAACCCCCCATCCCACCACCACCAGCCAGGCCTGAGCTGCCCTGGGGCCCCCCATCCGACCACCACCACCAGCCAGGCATGAGCTGCCCTGGGGCCCCCATCCCACCAGCCAGGCCTGAGCTGCCCTGGGGCCCCCCATCCCACCAGTCAGGCCTGAGCTGCCCTGCTGGGGCCCCCCACTCCCACCAGCCAGGCCTTAGCTGCCCTGGGGCCCCCAGCCCACCACCAGCCAGGTCTCAGGCCTCCAGCCCACCACCAGCCAGGCCTGAGGTGCCCTGGGGCCCCCAGCCCACCATCACTAGCCTGACTACATATACTGGGGACAGCTATATGCCTGGCTACATATACTGGGGACACTGGCTGTCTGTCATTATGTGCATTAACTGGTGAAACGCTGTCTCTCATTACATGCATTTACTGGGGAAACGCTGCCTGTCATTATGTACATTAACTGGCGAAAAGCTGTCTCTTATGTGCATTTACTGCAGAAACGCTGTCTTTCATTACGTGCATTTACTGGTGAAAAGCTGTCTCTTATGTGCATTTAATGGGGAAACGCTGTCTGTTATTACATGCATTTACTGGTGAAAAGCTGTCTGTCATTACGTGCATTTACTGGTGAAAAGCTGTCTGTCATTACGTGCATTTACTGGTGAAAAGCTGTCTCTTATGTGCATTTACTGGTGAAAGGCTGTCTCTTATGGGCATTAACTGGTGAAAGGCTGTCTGTCATTATGTGCATTAACTGGTGAAAAGCTGTCTCTTATGTGCATTTACTGGGGAAATGCTGTCTGTCATTATGTGCATGAACTGGTGAAAAGCTGTCCCTTATGTGCATTTACTGCGGAAACGCAGTCTATCATTATGTGAATTAACTGGTGAAAAGCTGTCTCTTATGTGCATTTAATGGGGAAACTGTCTGTCATTACATGCATTAACTGCTGGTGAAAAGCAGGCTCTTATGTGCATTTACTGCAGAAACGCAGTCTGTCATTATGTGCATTAACTGGTGAAAAGCTGTCTCTTATGTGCATTTAATGGGGAAACTGTCTGTCATTACATGCATTAACTGGTGAAAAGCAGGCTCTTATGTGCATTTACTGCAGAAACGCAGTCTGTCATTATGTGCATTAACTGGTGAAAAGCTGTCTCTTATGTGCATTTAATGGGGAAACGCTGTCTGTCATTACGTGCATTAACTGCTGAAAAGCTGATTCTTATGTGCATTTACTGGTGAAAGGCTACCTGTCATTATGTGCGTTTACTTCATTTTTTTTCCATGTAACTACGTTAGCTGGTACAACTACATTACAGTTAGCCCCGCCCACATGACATGACCACGCCCAATTTTTCGCCGCGGCGAAAATCCCCCCCCCCCCAAGCCCGGCCTGCCAGCCCTCGTGCCCCCTTTGAGCCCCCCAAAAAATCTGAAGCTGGAGCCGCCACTGCTCCTCACGGAAAGCACCTCCAAATTATCCACCCACCCACCTGGTCGATGGCAGCGAGACCTACGCAAGCTCAACCCTAGCGTCCTTGCTGACCCCCTCCATGCCCTCTCCCCACCCTAACCTATCCTAATCTTGCTGCAGCTCAGTATCGCCAAACTCTCTCATCAGCCCTAGAGAAAGCTGCTCCACCAATATTTCGCCGCCACCGACCCCCTAACCCCCAGCCCTGGCGCACTACCCATACTCGCAACCTCCAGAGGAAAACACGTGCCACTGAACGGAAATGGAGAAAAACTAGACTTAACCAGGATTTCCTACAGTACAAGACCAACCTGCTGCAGTTCCACGCTGCCCTTGCTCATGCGAAGCAGGAATACTTTACCAAGCTTATCGGAGCACAAGCTTCTAATCCCCGGCGTCTTTTTGCCACTTTCAACTCCCTGCTTAAACCCCCCCCCCCCCCACCCTCCGTTTCCTCCCTCTCTGCCACAGATTTAGCCACCCACTTCACCAACAAAGTTGTCTCCATCCGCCAAGAAATATCCAATCTCCAACTCCCACCCCCTCCCAACCAGCTCCTCCTCCACCCTATTCTCCCCTCACATCCTTCACTCCTACTACCACCGAGGAAGTCAACCACCTACTGCAGACTTCCCATACCACTACTTCGCCCCTTGACCCCATCCCTTCTGATTTACTCCAGCCTCACTTCACGGAATTGGCCCCAGTCCTCACTACCCTGTTCAACCTCTCCCTATCCACAGGCACCTTCCCCTCAGACTTCAAGCAGGCCACTGTACTACCCCTGCTCAAGAAACCCTCCCTCAACCCCTCGCTACCCTCTAACTACCGTCCTATCTCCCTCCTCCCCTTTGCCTCAAAACTCCTGGAGCGTCTGGTTCACAAACGCCTGACCCCGTACCTCAATGCCAACTCACTCCTAGACCCACTGCAATTTGGATTTCGGCCTGCCCACTCAACCGAAACTGCTCTCACCAAAGTGGTCAATGACCTTGCCTTAGCTAAAGCTGAAGGTAAATACTCCATTCTCCTCCTCCTTGACCTTTCAGCAGCTTTTGACACAGTAGATCATCCCCTACTCCTCCAGTCCCTCCAGTCCTTGGGCATTCACGATCTCGCCCTGTCCTGGCTTTCATCCTACCTCTCCAACCGCTCCTTCACGACCGCCTTCAATGAGTCCTCGTCCACCCCCAACCACCTCTCGGTGGGAGTCCCCCAAGGTTCGGTCCTTGGCCCCCTACTGTTCACGCTATACACATCCTCCATTGGCAAGGTTATCTCCTCCATGGGTTTTAACTATCATCTGTATGCAGATGACACCCAGATCTACCTCCACACCCCTGACATATCCACCACTACCATGGACAAGGTCTCCTCCTGCCTATCAGCCATCTCCTCCTGGATGTCCGCTAGGTTCCTGAAACTAAATCTAGACAAAACAGAATTTATGATCTTCCCACCCTGGTCATCCACGAACCTCCCAGATGTGCATGTCACTGTTAACCACACTACCATTCGCCCTACCTCTCAAGCCCGTTGTCTGGGTGTCACCCTGGACTCCGCACTCTCCTTCACTTCCCACATCCAAAACCTCACAAAGTCCTGCAACTTCCACCTTCGTAACATCTGTAAGATTCGCCCTTTCCTGACCTCTGCCACCACCAAACTCCTCATCCATGCCCTCATAATTTCCCGCCTTGACTACTGCAATGCCCTGCTGTCTGGTCTCCCTATGACCCGAACAGCCCCACTGCAGTCCATCATGAATGCGGCAGCCAGAATTATCCACTGTTCCCATCGCTCCACCATGGCAGATCCCCTCCTAGAATCCCTCCTCTGTCTTCCTATCCAGTCCAGAATCAAATTCAAGATACTGTGTCGACCTACAAATCTGTCCACAAAACTTGTCCAACCTACATTTCCGATCTTACTCAGAGGTACACACCTAGCCGCTCACTCCGCTCTTCCAATGAACTTCGTCTAACCGCCCCCCGCATCACCCAGTCCCATGCACGCCTCCAGGACTTCTCAAGAGCTGCTCCAACACTATGGAACTCCCTACCTCCACCCATTAGGGCAGCCCCCTCCTTCAACATCTTCAAGAAAGCCCTCAAAACTCACCTTTTCACTCTGGCCTACTACCTTTCACAAGTGCTCTAAACCTACAGCTGAACTCTGGTCCCCTACCGTTCGTGTCCTTACCTCTCCCTCTAGATTGTAAGCCTTTGGGCAGGGTCCTCCTCCTTTTGTGTCCTACCTGATCATGCACCTCCATTACTGTGAACCCATGCTATGCATCTGAGTGAACCTAACTTGCCTAATCTACATGCTCAATCCAATGACTAAGCATTACCTGGCACTCATACTGTGCCATGTGATCTGGTTTTCTATTATTCCTGTATTGTCATATTGCTGTATGTCACCCCTAAATATTGTCTGTAACCTAAATTAATGTTCAGTGCTGCGTAATATGTTGGCGCTTTATAAATACAATAAATAAATAAACACAGTTTGCAGGGTCACATAGCTCACAACTGTCCCTTTTTCGGAGGGACAGTCCCTTTTTGGGAGCCCTGTCCCTCTTTCACCCTCATTTGTCCCTCTTTCAGGACTTTGTCCCTCTTTGTATATAAATATTTATATATATTTATATACTAAAAATGTGTTTGAATGACTCTAAACTTTATTCCCATCCTTTAAATTGATATATTACTAATTTTAAAATGTTACTATGAAGGAAAATTAACCACTTGAGGACGACAGTCTTTTCGCCCCTTAAGGACCAGGCACTTTTTTTTCCATTCAGACCACTGCAGCTTTCACGGTTTATTGCTCGGTCATACAACCTACCACCTAAATGAATTTTACCTCCTTTTCTTGTCACTAATACAGCTTTCTTTTGGTGCTATTTGATTGCTGCTGCGAGTTTTACTTTTTATTATATTCATCAAAAAAGACATGAATTTTGTCAAAAAAATGACTAGCTTTCTGTGCTGACATTTTTCAAATAAAGTTAAATTTCCTATACATTTGAGCGCGAAAGTTATTCTGCTACATGTTTTTGATAAAAAAAAAACATTCAGTGTATATTTATTGGATTGGGTAAAAGTTATAGCGTTTACAAACTATGGTGCCAAAAGTGAATTTTCCCATTTTGAAGCATCTCTGCCTTTTCTAACCACCTGTCATGTTTCATGAGGTGCTAAAATTCCAGGATAGTATAAATACCCCCCAAATGACCCCATTTTGGAAAGAAGACATCCCAAAGTATTCAGTGAGAGGCATGGTGAGTTCATAGAAGATTTTATTTTTTGTCACAAGTTAGCGGAAAATGACACTTTGTGTCAAAAAAAAAAAAAAGTTTCCATTTCTTCTAACTTGCGACCAAAAAAAAAATGAAATCTGCCACGGACTCACTATGCTCCTCTCTGAATACCTTGAAGCGTCTACTTTCCAAAATGGGGTCATTTGTGGGGTGTGTTCACTGTCCTGGCATTTTGGGGGGTGCCTAATTGTAAGCACCCCTGTAAAGCCTAAAGATGCTCATTGGACTTTGGGCCTTTTAGCGCAGTTAGGCTGCAAAAAAAGTGCCACACATGTGGTATTGCCGTACTAAGGAGAAGTAGTATAATGTGTTTTGGGGTGTATTTTTACACATACCCATGCTGGGTGGGAGAAATATCTCAATTGTCCATTTACAGAGATATTTCTCCCACTCAGCATGGGCATGTGTAAAAATACACCCCAAAACACATTATACTACTTCTCCTGAGTAAGGAGATACCACATGTGTGGCACTTTTTTGCACCCTAACTGCGCTAAGGGGCCCAAAGTCCAATGAATACCTTTAGGATTTCACAGGTCATTTTGCGACATTTGGTTTCAAGACTACTCCTCACGGTTTAGGGCCCCTAAAATGCCACGGCAATATAGGAACCCCACAAATGACCCCATTTTAGAAAGAAGACACCCCAAGGTATTCCGTTAGGAGTATGGTGAGTTCATAGAAGATTTTATTTTTTTGTCACAAGTTAGCGGAAATTGATTTTAATTGTGTTTTTTTCACAAAGTGTCATTTTCCGCTAACTTGTGACAAAAAATAAAATCTTCTATGAACTCACCATACACCTAACGGAATACCTTGGGGTGTCTTCTTTCTAAAATGGGGTCATTTGTGGGGTTCCTATACTGCCCTGGCATTTTAGGGGCCCTAAACCGTGAGAAGTAGTCTTGAAACCAAATGTCGCAAAATGACCTGGTGTATGTATAGGAACCCCACAAGTGACCCCATTTTAGAAAGAAGACACCCCAAGGTATTCCGTTAGGTGTATAGTGAGTTCATAGAAGATTTTATTTTTTGTCACAAGTTATTGAAAAATGACACTTTGTGAAAAAAACAATACAAATCAATTTCCGCTAACTTTTGACAAAAAATAAAGTCTTCTATGAACTCGTCATACACCTAACAGAATACTTTGGGATGTCTTTTTTCTAAAAAGGGGTCACTTGTGGGGTTCCTATACTGCCCTGGCATTTTATGGGCCCAAAACCATGAGTAGTCTGGAAACCAAATTTCTCAAAATGACTGTTCAGGGGTATAAGCATCTGCAAATTTTGATGACAGGTGGTCTATGAGGGGACAAATTTTGTGGAACCAGTCATAAGCAGGGTGGCCTCTTAGATGACAGGTTGTATTGGGCCTGATCTGATGGATAGGAGTGCTAGGGGGGTGACAGGAGGTGATTGATGGTGTCTCAGGGGGTGGTTAGAGGGGAAAATAGATGCAATCAATGCACTGGGGAGGTGATCGGAAGGGGGTCTGAGGGGGATCTGAGGGTTTGGCCGAGTGATCAGGAGCCCACACAGGGCAAATTAGGGCCTGATCTGATGGGTAGGTGTGCTAGGGGGTGACAGGTGGTGACAGGAGGTGATTGATGGGTGTCTCAAGGTGTGATTAGAGGGGGGAAATAGATGCAAGCAATGCACTGGCGAGGTGATCAGGGCTGGGGTCTGAGGGCGTTCTGAGGGTGTGGGCGGGTGATTGGGTGCCCTAGGGGCAGATAGGGGTCTAATCTGATGGGTATCAGTGACAGGGGCTGATTGATGGGTGATCAGTGGGTGATTAGATGGCAGAACAGATGTAAACAATGCACTTTGGAGGTGATCTGAGGGTAGGTCTGGGGCAATCTGATGGTGTGGGTGGGTGATCAGATTGCCCGCAAGGGGCAGGTTAGGGGCTGATTGATGGGTGGCAGTGACAGCGGGTGATTGATGGGTGGCAGTGACAGGGGGTGATTAACAGGTGATTGACAGGTGATCAGTGGGTTATTACAGGGAAGAACGGATGTAAATAATGCACTGGCGAATTGATTAGGAGGGGTCTGAGGGCAATCTGAGCGTGTGGACGGGTGATTGGGTGCCCGCAAGGGGCAGATTAGGGTCTAAACTGATGGGTAACAGTGACAGGTGGCGATAGGGGGTGATTGATGGGTGATTGATGGGTAATTAGTGGGTGTTTGGTGGAGAGAACGGATGTAAACACTGCACTTGGGAGGTGATCTGATGTCGGATCTGCGGGCGATCTATTGGTATGGGTGGGTGATCAGATTGCCCGCAAGGGGCAGGTTAGGGGCCGATTGATGGGTGGCAGTGACAGGGGGTGATTGATGGGTGATTGACAGGTGATTGGCAGGTGATTAGGGGGATAGATGCATACAGTACACAGGGGGAGGGGTCTGGGGAGAATCTGAGGGGTGGGGGGGGGTGATCAGGAGGGAGCAGGGGGCAGTTTAGGGTTAAAAAAAAATAGCGTTGACAGAAAGTGACAGGGAGTGATTGATGGGTGATTAGGGGGGTGATTGGGTGCTAACAGTGGTCTGGGGGGTCTGAGGGGTGCAGTGGGCAATCAGGGGGCAGGAAGGGGGGGAATCAGTGTGCTTGGGTGCAGACTAGGGTGACTGCAGCCTGCCCTGGTGGTCCCTCGGACACTGGGACCACCAGGGCAGGAGGCAGCCAGTATAATAGGCTTTGTATACATTACAAAGTCTATTATACTGTTTACATGCGGCGATCCGGGTGCTAGTAACCCGCCGGCGCTTCCGAACGGCCGGCGGGTTACAGCGCAAGGGGGCGGAGCCAGTTGCCGGCGGCTGATCGCGTCACGAATGACGTGATCGCCGCATAACCACGCCTGCCGCCGCCGATGGGTGTATTGTGGTCGTTTAGTCCCAGTCTTTGCCGCCGCCCATCGGCTGGGGGCTGTCGGCAAGTGGTTAACCACCATAGAAAGGACCAGTGTGGTTTGAATTATAAAACAACATGTTTTTCTTATGAAATCTTTATGGTATGCATGACTAGGGGTGTGATGGGGGCGTGATCAGGGGTATGATCAGGGGTGTGGCTTAAGTGTCCCTTTTTCTCATCTCAAAAAGTTGGGAGGTATGGAGTCACCTGCACTGTCTAAAAGAGGCTTAGTTCACGTTCCGTTCGCATGTCCGTCCGCGTTGGGCGGGTTTTGTGGCTTTTTCCCGATTTCTGGCGATTACCTGCGTGTTTTTTTTCTTAAATGCTTCTCTAAGCGGTTTTGCTGAGCGATTGTGGTTTTTCACTTCCCGACGTCAGTCAGGAAGTGAACTCTTTGAACCGGAAAATAATAAGTACAATGTATTTATTCTTAAAAATGCGAACGCAATCGCTGCACAAATAGATTTTGTGAGCGTTTTGCGTTTCTCCTATACCTCATAAATTGTGCAGGCACCGCTTTGCTAACCGCAAAGCGCACAACCCGCGTGGATATGAACATTTTCATAGACATTTATTGCACAAGCGTTTAGCAAGCGATTTTTAAAATCGCCTGCGTGTGAAAAAAGAAAAAAAAAAAAACGCCCTACAGTGTGAACGAGAGCCCTAAGTGTTTATTGCACAAACATAAACATAGTAGAAGTAACAAAATGACTGTGGCCACAATTCACTAAGATCATGCTGGAGATAATAAGGCAAGAGAAAACTTACCACCACACATCGATCTTGCCTTATTAAAGAGACTCCGTAACAAAAATTGCATCCTGTTTTTTATCATCCTACAAGTTCCAAAAGCTATTCTAATGTGTTCTTGCTTACTGCAGCACTTTCTGCTATTACAGTCTCTGTAATAAATCAATGTATCTTTCCCCTGTCAGACTTGTCGGCCTGTGTCTGGAAGGCTGCAAAGTTCTTCAGTGTTGTGGTTCTGCTATGAACTCCCCCTTCCTGGCCACTCTATGCACACTGCCTGTGTATAATTTAGATTAGGGCAGCTTCTCTCTTCTCTCTTATCTTTTACAAGCTGGATAAATCGTCCTCTGAGCTGGCTGGGCTTTCACATACTGAGGAGTTACTTACAGACAAGGGCAAAGCTGTTCGCAGGAAGAAAAGAGCAGCCTGAAACTACAGTGCATGAGAACAGGGGGAAAGAAACACACAAATGATCTTTTGAGATTCAAAAGGAAGGGTGTATACAGCCTGCTTGTGTATGGATGTATTTTCTATGTGTGGACATACTGTACATCAACCTACTTCCTGTTTTGGTGGCCATTTTGTTTGTTTATAAACAAACTTTTTAAAACGGTTTTTAACCACTTTTAATGCGGCGAGGAGCGGCGAAATTGTGACAGAGGGTAATAGGAGATGTCCCCTAACGCACTGGTATGTTTACTTTTGTGCGATTTTAACAATACAGATTCTCTTTAAGGTGTAGAGATAAGTTTTCACAGTGAGAGAGTTATCTTATCTTCATTCCTTAAAGAGAACCCCACTGGCGAACTGAGGGGGCTATTCCGGGTGTCTAGAACCTCCCCCCTGCACTGAGCTGTGTATTCAGCCAGGGAAGCCAGCATAATATAAACAGCCTCATTATCCCTCCCTTCTTACTTCTGGTGCCTCCCTCCAGCTAATAGAATGAGAGAGGCAGCCCAGCTTCCCTCACAAGAAGATGCAGCCTGCAGTGAGAGAATGTTGATTATGGAGTCCTGGACTCGCCACAGCACAGAAGTGTCAGACATGATGAAATTAGAGTGCAGGCAAGCTGGTAAATATGCACAGCATGATGCAGAGCTTGCCTGGACTCAGGGTCTGTGGGCAAACATCTGTCTGGTCTCTCCCCATTGTTATAATGACTGCATGTGTGGGTAAGGTGTTTAACAAGCTGAAAAGTTTTTGACAGTCCCTAGACTCCAGCAGGGCTTCTTTCTGACTTGTGTGAGAGACTGACAGGGACAGGAGTCCGATTACAGGCAAGTAGCCTGTGTGATGTGGGACTGCAATACAGATAAGTTCTCTGCTCCATCTCAGGCTATTCTCAAGTTATCCACTCCTCTCTTTGGGCTAGTGCAACGCCAAAATGACAATAGCAATCGCTAGCAATTTGTGAGTGTGATTTTGTGAAGTGATTTTCAGAGCGATTTTTGAATGAATTGTTTAAAAACATGCTATATGCAGTATACCTGCGATTTTGAAAAAGTCACAACGCTGCTGTGGGAACACCCTCATAGGGTAACATTAGCCAAGCGCTTTTCAAATCACTGTTGATTTGAAAAACGCTCAGAAGCACTCTTGGTGTGCACCAGCCCTCCCTCATTCACCTTTGTTTCCCCTTTCCCCTAGAGCTGGCTGTGTGTTCTTGTCATACAGGAAAGCTAAATAAAAGTGCAATCCTGGTGAGGCAAAATATTATTATTTAGTATTTATATAGCGCCGCCATCTTCCGCAGATGCATATATCCCTGCATCATATGGGTATCGCTTGCGCTATGTGACACTAGGTGGCATATTCCACTGAATTGTCCAAACTAAGTCTATCTCCTGTTCCTCTCTCGGGGAGTTGTTCCAGCGCTGTCCCCCATTCACATTTGCTGCTACCAGAAGCCCTCAGAAACACTTGTGTCCTTGAGTACTTCCAAAGATAGGCAGCTCCGTAATACGCCAGCGCACTTTTGTGCATGGGCAGTATGGAGCCACCTGTATTCGGAAGCACTCGGGGACATACGTGCTTCTGGACCTTTCAGGAACCCCCCCTTAAAAATCCTGCGTTTGCCCCTGAACCCGAGGTGGGATTTAATTCTGTTACTGGGGCACATAGGCTGGTTGTGCACACTAAGACCAGCCTCTGTTGCCCCATGGTGTGCCTCCATGTCCCCCCTGCACGCCGCTATACCCCCCGCAGTGCTGGCGACACGCAGCGTGTCGCCAGCACAATGTTTACCTATGCGCTGTCAGTCAGCTATCAAAGAAATTCTTTTTTTGGCAACATTAGTAATGGATGTAAAGTATAAGGACACAGAGGCTGGGCATTGTATGCTGAATGTGCCTGTGTTCTCATATTAATGTCAGAAACCCAACTCAGGTTCTCCTTAAGTGAGAAAAAGTAAAACAGGGTTAGGAATGTGCCGGGACCATCAGGGTGACCTACTGATCCGTTACTCCTAGAGGATCTAATCTCTTCCAGCAATTCCATATCTCACAATATTGTTTCATGTTACCTTTGGCTCCACAAACTAGGTCCTCCATTTCTCTACCCCTATTGGTCCCATTGTTTTATACTGGGGATCTGCTGATTGGCCCATTCTCAAGCTGCATACATTTGCATGAACTCGGAAAGATTTGCATCTCATTGACCCTCTTTAATATAATATAATGTGTCTCCATAGTTACAGGGAGTGTCAGTTTCTTGCCCCAGACTGGGAGGAAGAGGCAGAATCACTGGAGAAACTGCAAAACATCAAAATGAACTTCCGCACACTCATGCAAATTCTTACAAAACTCATGCAGCAATCAATGCTGTCCCTACAGCTAACTTACAAGCTGGGATCTTCGTTACAAGAATAAGTCTCTTGCCTAGTCACATACGCCGCGTAGAGGTAGCCCAGTGTTGTATGTGTCCTAACTAGGGTTGCCAGGTCGGCTGATGGAGAAAACCGGACAGGGGGTGGAGTTAGGGGTGGAGTTAGGGGCGGAGTCAGAAGCGCACTTTTATGTAGAGTGGGGCTAAGCAATGGGCTTTTTTAAAAAAAAAATTGATAGTATTTATATCGCACTGACATCTTCTGCAGCACATTACAGAGTACATAGCCATGTCACTAACTGTCCTCACCAGTAGTACTGGTCCAGTGCACATAAGAGACAGTTTTTCACCAGTAACTGCACATAAGAGACAGCTTTTCACCAGTAAATGCACATAATAAGAGACAGCTTTTCCCCAGTAAATGCACAAGAGACAGCTTTTCACCAGTAAATGCACATAAGACACAGCTTTTCACCAGTAAATGCACATAATAAGAGACAGCTTTTCACCAGTAAATGCACAAAAGAGACAGCTTTTCACCACTAAATGCACATAATGACAAACAGCCAGTGTTCCCAGTATATGTAGCCAGGGATATATGTGCCCAGTATATGTAGCCAGGGGGTATATATGTCCCAGTATATGTAGGCAGGGGTGTAAATGTCCCAGTATATGTAGGCAGGGGTGTAAATGTCCCAGTATATGTAGCCAGGGGGTATACATGCCCAGAATAGGTAGCCAGGGGTTATATGTGCCCAGAATAGGTAGCCAGGAGCTATATGTGCCCAGAATAGGTAGCCAAGGGCTATATGTGCCCAGAATAGGTAGCCAGGGGCTATATGTGCCCAGAATAGGTAGCCAGGGGCTATATGTGCCCGGAATAGGTAGCCAGGGGCTATATGTGCCCAGAATAGGTAGCCAGGGGCTATATGTGCCCAGAATAGGTAGCCAGGGGCTATATGTGCCCAGAATAGGTAGCCAGGGGCTATATGTGCCCAGAATAGGTAGCCAGGGGCTATATGTGCCCAGAATAGGTAGCCAGGGGCTATATGTGCCCAGAATAGGTAGCCAGGGGCTATATGTGCCCAGAATAGGTAGCCAGGGGCTATATGTGCCCAGAATAGGTAGCCAGGGGCTATATGTGCCCGGGATAGGTAGCCAGGGGGTATATGTGCCCGGAATAGGTAGCCAGGGGCTATATGTGCCCGGAATAAGTAGCCAGGGGCTATATGTGCCCAGAATAGGTAGCCAGGGGCTATATGTGCCCAGAATAGGTAGCCAGGGGCTATATGTGCCAAGAGAATAGGTAGCCAGGGGCTATATGTGCCCAGAATAGGTAGCCAGGGGCTATATGTGCCCAGAGAATAGGTAGCCAGGGGCTATTTGTGCCCAGAATAGGTAGCCAGGGGGTATATGTGCCCGGAATAGGTAGCCAGGGGGTATATGTGCCCGGAATAGGTAGCCAGGGGGTATATGTGCCCGGAATAAGTAGCCAGGGGCTATATGTGCCCAGAATAGGTAGCCAGGGGCTATATGTGCCCAGAATAGGTAGCCAGGGGCTATATGTGCCAAGAGAATAGGTAGCCAGGGGCTATATGTGCCCAGAATAGGTAGCCAGGGGCTATATGTGCCCAGAGAATAGGTAGCCAGGGGCTATTTGTGCCCAGAATAGGTAGCCAGGGGGTATATGTGCCCAGAATAGGTAGCCAGGGGGTATATGTGCCCAGAATAAGTAGCCAGGGGCTATATGTGCCCAGAATAGGTAGCCAGGGGCTATATGTGCCCAGAATAGGTAGCCAGGGGCTATATGTGCCAAGAGAATAGGTAGCCAGGGGCTATATGTGCCCAGAATAGGCAGCCAGGGGCTATATGTGCCCAGAGAATAGGTAGCCAGGGGCTATTTGTGCCCAGAATAGGTAGCCAGGGGGTATATGTGCCCAGAATAGGTAGCCAGGGGGTATATGTGCCCAGAATAGGTAGCCAGGGGCTATATGTGCCCAGAATAGGTAGCCAGGGGCTATATGTGCCCAGAATAGGCAGCCAGGGGCTATATGTGCCCAGAGAATAGGTAGCCAGGGGCTATTTGTGCCCAGAATAGGTAGCCAGGGGGTATATGTGCCCGGAATAGGTAGCCAGGGGGTATATGTGCCCAGAATAGGTAGCCAGGGGGTATATGTGCCCGGAATAGGTAGCCAGGGGGTATATGTGCCCGGAATAAGTAGCCAGGGGCTATATGTGCCCAGAATAGGTAGCCAGGGGCTATATGTGCCCAGAATAGGTAGCCAGGGGCTATATGTGCCCAGAGAATAGGTAGCCAGGGGCTATTTGTGCCCAGAATAGGTAGCCAGGGGGTATATGTGCCCAGAATAGGTAGCCAGGGGGTATATGTGCCCAGAATAGGTAGCCAGGGGCTATATGTGCCCAGAATAGGTAGCCAGGGGCTATATGTGCCCAGAATAGGTAGCCAGGGGCTATATGTGCCCAGAGAATAGGTAGCCAGGGGCTATTTGTGCCCAGAATAGGTAGCCAGGGGGTATATGTGCCCGGAATAGGTAGCCAGGGGCTATATGTGCCCAGAATAGGTAGCCAGGTGCCCCCCCCCCCCCCCGCCGGAGGAGAACAGTGCAGAGAGAGAGCTGGGAGCAGCGGTGGAGAAGGGGGGCAATCTCCCCCCCCCTTGCCTTCCCTCACCTTAGGGTGCTGTCTCTCTCCCCTGCTGTCTCCTCCATCATGTGCAGCAGGCTGGCGGGTGGCGGGCGGAACTTACCTCTGTCGCAGGCGCCGGAAGTTCGGGTCCCGCAGCCGCTGAGAGAGATTTGACTCAAAAAAGATCCGGATCAACGATCCGAATCATTCATGAGCCGGACAACACTATTCAGACTGATAGTGTTGTCCGGCTCATGAATGATTCGGATCTTTGATCCGGATCTTTTTTGAGTCAAATCTCTCTCAGCGGCTGCGGGACCCGAACTTCCGGAACTTCCGGCGCTGGAGCGACACAGAGGTAAGTTCCGCCTGCAGCCACTCGCCAGCTTGCACTTCATATTGGAGGAGACAGCGGGGGAGAGAGAGCACCCTAAGGTGAGGGAAGGGGGGGGGAGATTGCCCCCCTTCTCCACCGCTGCTCCCAGCTCTCTCTCTGCTGCGCTGTTCTCCTCCTGCGCTGCGGGGGGCGCTAAAACCGGACAACTTAATTGTCCGGTTTAGCATGTTTTTTTACACCGGACACAGGGGCCAAAAACCGGACTGTCCGGTGTAAAACCGGACACCTGGCAACCCTAGTCCTAACTCTGGCCCTGTAACATGCATAGCACAAACATGCACGCATTCAGCGCATCAAAACCTATCTAATAGGAGCACATATCCTTAACATCCTCTCCTGGGACAGATAGTGCATCTACAGTAACTAATCCTGCAAGGGAGCTGCCAGTACCTACATATATGTGCCATGCGAACACTAATATGGTAGGACATTAGACTATGACTATGGTAGGATTAGATTGTGAGCTCCTCTGAGGATAGACAGTGACATGACTATGTACTTTGTAAAGTGCTGCAGAAGATGTCAGTGCTATATAAATACATAATAATAATAATAATATGGTAGGACATTAGACTATGACTATGGTAGGATTAGATTGTGAGCTCCTCTGAGGACAGTCAGTGACATGACTATGTACTCTGTAAAGCGCTGCAGAAGATGTCAGTGCTATATAAATACATAATAATATAGTAGGACATTAAGGACATGATTATGGTAGGATTAGATTGTAAGCTCTTCTGAGGACAGTCAGTGACAAGACTATGTACTCTGTAATGTGCTGGAGAGCATGTCCGTGCTATATAAATACATAATAATAATAATATGGTAGGACATTAGACTATGACTATGGTAGGATTAGATTGTGAGCACCTCTGAGGACAGTCAGTGATATGACTATGCACTCTGTACAGAGCTGCAGAAGATGTCAGTTATATATATATATATATATATATATATATATATATATATATATATATATATATATATATATATATATATATATATATATATATATATATATATATATATATATTTTTTTTTTATTAATATGGTAGGACATTAGGCTATGACTATGTACTCTGTAAGGTGCTGCAGGAGATGTCAGTGCTATATAAATACATAATAATAATATGGCAGGACATTACACTATGACTATGGTAGGATTAGAGTGTGGGCTCCTCTGAGGACAGTCAGTGTCATGATTATGTACTCTGTAATGTGCTGCAGGAGATGTCAGTGCTATATAAATACATAATAATAATAATATGGTAGGACATTAGACTATGACTATGGTAGGATTAGATTGTGAGCTCCTGTGAGGACAGTCAGTGACATGACTATATACTCTGTAACATGCTGCAGGAGATGTCAGTGCTATATAAATACATAATAATAATATGGTAGGACATTAGACTATGACTATGGTAGGATTAGATTGTGAGCTCCTGTGAGGACAGTCAGTGACATGACTATATACTCTGTAACATGGTGCAGGAGATGTCAGTGCTATATAAATACATAATAATAATATGGCAGGACATTACACTATGACTATGGTAGGATTAGAGTGTGGGCTCCGCTGAGGACAGTCAGTGACATGACTATGTACTCTGTACAGTGCTGCAGAAGATGTCAGTGCTATATAAATACATAATAATAATATGGTAGGACATTAGACTATGATAATGGTAGGATTAGAGTGTGGGCTCCTCTGAGGACAGTCAGTGACATGATTATGTACTCTGTAATGTGCTGCAGGAGATGTCAGTGCTATATAAATACATAATAATAATAATATGGTAGGACATTAGACTATGACTATGGTAGGATTAGATTGTGAGCTCCTGTGAGGACAGTCAGTGACATGACTATATACTCTGTAACATGCTGCAGGAGATGTCAGTGCTATATAAATGCATAATAATAATAATATGGTAGGACATTAGACTATGACTATGGTAGGATTAGATTGTGAGCTTCTCTGAGGACAGTCAGTGACATGACTATGTACTCTGTAACATGCTGCAGGAGATGTCAGTGCTATATAAATACATAATAATAATATGGTAGCACATTAGACTATGGCTATGGTAGGATTAGAGTGTGAGCTCCTCTGAGGACAGTCAGTGACATGACTATGTACTCTGTAATGTGCTGCAGAAGATGTCAGTGCTATATAAATACATAATAATAATATGGTAGGACATTAGACTATGATAATGGTAGGAATAGATTGTGGGCTCCTCTGAGGACAGTCAGCGACATGACTATGTACTCTGTAAGGTGCTGCAGAAGATGTCAGTGCTATATAAATACATAATAATAATATGGTAGGACATTAGACTATGATAATGGTAGGATTAGAGTGTGAGCTCCTCTGAGGACAGTCAGTGACATGACTATGTACTCTGTAAGGTGCTGCAGAAGATGTCAGTGCTATATAAATACATAATAATAATATGGTAGCACATTAGACTATGACTATGGTAGGATTAGATTGTGAGCTCCTGTGAGGACAGTCAGTGACATGACTATATACTCTGTAACATGCTGCAGGAGATGTCAGTGCTATATAAATGCATAATAATAATAATATGGTAGGACATTAGACTATGACTATGGTAGGATTAGATTGTGAGCTTCTCTGAGGACAGTCAGTGACATGACTATGTACTCTGTAACATGCTGCAGGAGATGTCAGTGCTATATAAATACATAATAATAATAATATGGTAGCACATTAGACTATGGCTATGGTAGGATTAGAGTGTGAGCTCCTCTGAGGACAGTCAGTGACATGACTATGTACTCTGTAAAGTGCTGCAGGAGATGTCAGTGCTATATAGACCAAAATTACTTACGGTAACGTCTTTTCCAGTAGTCGCGAAGACAGCACCCCTAATGAGACTTGTCTCCCTCCGAGCAACGGACAGGAAGCTGCAAAAGATTTAAAAATTTGCATAATCAGGCGGTCAATAGTATAAATAGGCATAGTCTCTCACTCTACCTTCAGTTCTATACAAACGACACGGACACCAAATGATGCTTAATGTTTTTAATATCTCTCTTTCTCTATATATATATATATGCATATATATACAAATATATATATATATTATTATTATTATTATCTTTGTACCCAGGGTGGGTTGTAGGGGTGCTGTCTTCGCGACTACTGGAAAAGACGTTACCGTAAGTAATTTTGGTCTTTCCCAGTACGTCTGCTCAGACAGCACCCCTAATGAGACGATATACACGATACCTATATATATTTAGCGAGGGACCACAGCCTGCAGAACCTTTCTGCCAAATGATAAATCAGCGTTAGCTGACACATTAAGTCTATAGTGCTTTATAAATGTATTCTGGCTGGACCAGGTAGCTGCCCTGCATATCTGTTCGATGGAGGCTCCAGCCCTCTCTGCCCATGAGGTTGAAACAGCTCGCGTCGAATGTGCTCTCACTGGTGAAGATAGCTGTCTGCCTTGAATCTGATAAGCTGTCGCTATAGCCTGTTTTATCCATCTAGCCAGAGTGGTCTTAGATGCTCCTTTTCCTTTAGATTTTCCGGAAAAGATGACAAACATTGCCTCAGTCTGTCTCCATGATTTAGTTCTTTCCAGGTAATAAAGCAGACATCTCCTTACATCTAAGAGATGCAACTCTCTTTCTTTATCATTAGCTGGATTAGCACAAAAAGAAGGAATATACAGCTCCTGAGATTTATGAAATGTCGATACAACCTTGGGAAGGAAGGCAATGTCCAACCGCAATGTAACTCGATCATCAGATATCACACAGTATGGTTCCTTGATAGAAAGAGCTTGTAATTCCCCCAGTCGTCTAGCAGTAGTGATGGCTAATAGAAATGCAGTCTTAAGGGTTACCATCTTGTCTGATGCCTGTTCTAAGGGTTCAAACGGAGCTTTGCAAAGCCCCTGAAGGACTGTATTCAAGTCCCAAGTAGGTACTCTAGACCTTATAGTAGGCTTAATCCTCTTTAAAGCTTCAAAGAAACGGATCACTAAGTGTTCCTGAGCCAGTCTCCTCTCCAAAAATACAGACAAAGCAGAAGTTTGTACTTTAAGGGTGCTTATACTGAGTCCTTTCAGGAAACCATCATGTAAAAATTCCAGCACGGATGTGACAGAGTTATTGAGCATAGATTTTTCATTGCACCATTCATTAAACACTCTCCAGGCCTTTTGATAAATCTGACGAGTCACCTTCTTTCTACTCTGGATAAGAGTTTCCGCCAATCCATCAGAGAGTCCCTTTGCCTTTAACAATTTCCACTCAGGTTCCATGCTGTAAGATGAAGTAGATGTAGATTCTGGT
Organism: Hyperolius riggenbachi; assembly: GCF_040937935.1. Classification (NCBI taxonomy): domain Eukaryota; kingdom Metazoa; phylum Chordata; class Amphibia; order Anura; family Hyperoliidae; genus Hyperolius; species Hyperolius riggenbachi. Next base: position 281,579,690 of record NC_090655.1, read on the forward strand.
GAAACACAGGTCCCTGAGACAGAAGGTCCGGGAGGAGAGGAAGGGTGATTGGCTGAGATATCGTTAAAGTCTGTAGTAACGTGAACCAAGGTCTTTTTGGCCAAAATGGTGCGATCAATATCACTCGAGCCTGATCCCGTATGATCTTGTTCAAGACCTTGGGTATGAGAGGCAATGGGGGGAATGCATACATCAGATGGTGACCCCAGTTCATGGAGAAGGCATCTATCGCCCAAGGCTTGTCTCGTGGATGGAGCGAACAAAACTTCTGATACTTCGTATTTACTTTCCTGGCGAATAAATCTACCTCCGGACACCCCCATAAGTCCGTAATCTGTTGAAGGACCTCCTGCTTGAGAGTCCACTCGTTCTGGTCCAGGGTCTTTCTGCTTAAGAAGTCGGCCAGATGGTTCGATGTTCCCTTCAAATGGCTGGCGCTTAGGGAATCCAGGTTTTCCTCTGCCCAGTTTAGAATTCGAGATGACTGACGCCACAAAAGATGACTTCTTGTTCCTCCTTGGCGATTTATGTATGCCACCACACTGCTGTTGTCTGATCTTATCAAAACATGCTGGCCCTTGATGTGGCTGCTGAAAGACTGTAATGCCTGCCATACCGCTTCCAGTTCTCTGCTGTTTGACGAGCGAGACCTCAGCTTGGTTGACCAACGACCTTGGGCTGGAAGAAGATCCAGGTGGGCTCCCCATCCCCACGAACTGGCATCCGTAGTTATAATTGTCTGATTTGGATACTGCCAGAGACGCCCCCTTGAAAGATGGTCTCGAATCTGCCACCATAGCAACGATACTTTGACATCGTGCGGGATCATCACCTTCTTGTCTAGGGAAGATTGCTTCCTGTTCCAACTTCTTAAGATCCATATCTGTAAGCTTCTCGAGTGAAACTGTCCCCACTGAACCGCAGGGAACGAAGCTGTTAATAGTCCCAACATCGCCATTGCCTTTCTCAGTGAAATGCTTCTTGATGTCTGAAAAGAGAGAACAGCATTAAGTATGGAAGAGATCTTCCTATCAGGGAGAAAAACTCTTTCATTCAAAGTATCAACATTGAACCCTAGATACTCCATATTCTGGCAAGGAGATAAGGAAGACTTTTCCCAGTTTACTAGCCACCCTAACGACTGAAGGAAGGCTATGCAAGAGTCAAGATGGGAACTCACTAAGCTTGCAGATGAACCCCAAATCAGTAAATCATCCAGATAGGCTATGATATTAATTGATTGCATTCTCAAAACTGCAAGTACTTCTGCCATGACCTTAGTAAACAACCATGGTGCTGAGGCTAATCCGAAGGGGAGAGCATTAAATTGAAAGTGTCTTACCTCTCCGTCCAGCAGGACTGCAAATCTGAGGAATTGCTGCGAGGACAGGTGGATAGGAATGTGCAGGTAAGCATCTTTCAGGTCCAGGGATGCCAGGAAGCAGTCCTTCTGTAAGAGACGAATCACAGACAAAATGTTGTCCATCCTGAACCTTCTGTATGTTACTGACTTGTTTAGACCCTTCAGGTTGATAATGAAGCGGAAGTCCCCTTGAGCCTTTTTGACCAGAAATACTGGCGAATAGAACCCCTGGCCTTTCTGACATGAGGGAACCTCCCTGATTACCTTCTTGTGGAGTAGAGATTTTACCTCGTTCTGAAGAGCAAGCTGTTTTAGCCTGTTTGAAGGTAAGGGAGTGAGAAGGAATCTCTGAGGAGGCGTGACATCGAATTCTATTCTGTACCCTTCTAATACAATGTGTAGGAGCCATGGATTTGTTCTGTAGAGCTGCCATGTCTCGAAGAAGTGGGAAAGTCTTCCTCCCACTGGGAGCCTGATGTCATTGTCTATTTGACTTGGTAATCGGGGGGTTGTTGGGCTTGTTCCTCTGGTTCCTATAAGGGGCCCATCTCCTTTTTGTGTTTGCTTTATCGTTACTCTCTGGCTTTGATGGCCCACGAAAGGGCCGTTTAAACTGAAAAGATCTCTTCCTAGTGGGAAAGTTTTTCTTTGTGTCAGCTGTTCTATCTAAGGTCTCGTCCAGTTTAGAACCGAACAAAAGACCCCCTTCACAAGGAATGCCGCAGAGTTTTGACTTAGACGAGTTATCGCCTCCCCAAGTCTTAACCCAAACCCCCCTTCTGGCAGAGTTCACTAGAGCAGTGGTTCTTGCTGTTAGCTTAACAGAGTCATCAGCGGCATCAGTAAGGTAATCAGCTGCATTAAACAAGTTGGGGAAATCTTTGAGTATCTCCTCCCTAGGTACTCCTGAAGCAATCTTGGCCTGCATCTCTAAAAGCCATGTTTTCATTGATCTACCCACTGCTGTGGATGCAACTGCAGGCTTGAAGGTCAGAGAGGAAGACTCCCAGGCTCTACGTAGGATATTGTCCATCTTTTTATCGATGGGATCTTTAAGATTCCCGAAATCCTCAAATAATAGGTCAGTCTTCCTTGACACCCTAGACAATGATGGGTCAAGCTTTGGCGGAGGACCCCAAAACCCCGAATCTTCGGGACTGAAGGGATAACGTTTGGACATAGATCGCGGCCAAAAGGCCCTCTTTTCTGGCATGTCCCATTCCTTCTTAATCATAGACTTGAGAGAGGAATGGACAGGAATAAAATGTGACTGGGGGTCCGCCAAGCTCTCGTACATTTGGTCGAGGGGTGTCAAGGATTTCTGCTCAGTTTTAATACCCATGGTACTATGTAAGGCAGAAATAAAATCTTTCATCAGTTCTGGGGAGAAGGCAAATTTCTGGGATTTATCTCCTTTTTCCCCCAACTTCCTCTTCTGAAAGTTGTTCAAGAGAAGAAATCTCCCGTTCTGATAAATCGGAATCAATCACATCCTCAGCAGACCTCTTCCTCTTAGCACCGATAGGGAGAGGCAAATTCACAATAGAGCCTGCTGGGGATACTGGTGGGAGAGAGGCAGGAGGTGCATCAGAGACAATACTAGCAAGTGGATTAACTAGAGGCATAGTGACAGATGAGGCAGCAGCATCGGCTGCAGAGGAGGAAGCCATAGCAGAGTCCTTTATTTCCCTAATAGCTGTAGCCATCTCAGCTCTCATCCACCCCATCAAGTCTTTAAATACAGCAGGAGACTCATTTTTCACTACTTTATCGGTACAGGACTGGCATAATTTTCTAGAGCTGGAAGATACACGGTTATTGCAAATAGCACATCTCCTTTCAACCTTGCTGTCTGAGCGTTTGTCTTGACTGGAATGTGTCCCCGACTTATCCACTTTGTCAGACTTTTTAGGCTAAAATACAAACAAACAATAAGCCTATGTTAGCTACATAATCCTCTTAGCAGAAAAAAAAACCACCAACAAAACTAGATACTAGCTAAGCAGTATGCCCCGCAAACTACTTGCCAGAGAGGATTCAGAGCAGGTTCCACAGATAATGCAGTAGAGGATCCTGCAGCGTCCTCCATGATCTCAGCCGACATCTGAGATATGGGAAAAAAGGTGGCTTTTCAACTATCGGCAAAGTGATTTGCATAATTACCCCCAATCACCTGATACATTTCGTCCAGCTGGCGCTGTCCCGCCGCGGCCCCTGCCGCTAACTGCTCTGCAGCGCTTCCTGGTCACGTGGGACGCCTCTGCGTGACGACTTCCGGTTTCTCCGAGCGGAAGTTCCTGGAGCGCGCGTCTGCGCGCATAAATCTGCCGCCTTGCTGGGAGAAGCTCCTGAATGCTGCTAGTCACATCATACCGCTCTCCCCTGGAGCGGACTATGCAGGAGACCAGACAGCAAGCCCTAGTCGTCTGACCGGATGGCACCTTGAGACCTCTCCCTCCTTCACGTCCGGACAGGAAACTAGAACTGAAGGTAGAGTGAGAGACTATGCCTATTTATACTATTGACCGCCTGATTATGCAAATTTTTAAATCTTTTGCAGCTTCCTGTCCGTTGCTCGGAGGGAGACAAGTCTCATTAGGGGTGCTGTCTGAGCAGACGTACTGGGAAAAATACATAATAATAATATGGTAGGACATTAGACTATGACTATGGTAGGATTAGAGTGTGAGCTCCTCTGAGGACAGTCAGTGACATGACTATGTACTCTGTAAGGTGCCTGCAGAAGATGTCAGTGCTATATAAATACATAATAATAATATGGTAGCACATTAGACTATGGCTATGGTAGCATTAGGTTGTGAGCTTCTCTGTGGACATTTTCTTTACACATACATGCGAGCACAATAATAATAATCACAGCTCCATATCTGCAGGGTTCATATAGAAAACTAT